>NW_016908560.1:0-620 GCF_001483705.2 Eufriesea mexicana | reverse complement strand
GGGGAGCGAGCAGTTGTGGTCATGGCACGTTAGCTTGTGCTAGGATACGTTTTGTTTGATTAGATTGGGTTAAATTTGTCTATGATAGCTTCGACTTTCATATTATTCAATATTATCTGGGGGACACCTGTGATCTACTGTGCTCTACATCATTGTGCTAGCACTTCGTGTGAAGGCCGCAGTGGTAGCGGCACGATATGTTGAGTTATGCTACGTCCCGTTTGGTTAGGCCTGGCCAGGTTAGGTTAGGATATCTTCGACTTTTGCGCTATTCTCTGAAATGCGGTGGACCTCTGCGCGCTACTGTGCTCAAGTACATTTTGCTTCACTCTGTGTGGCCAGCAATGGTAGTCTCTTCATGTTAGGTTAAGCTAGGTTTCGTTTGAATATGCTAGGTTTGTCTAGGTTAGGAAGGGCTACTTTAACTTATGTGCTTTACGCTGCTATTCGCTAGGTTAGGAAGGGCTACTTTAACTTATGTGCTTTACACTGCTATTCGTTGGATTCCTGCGATCTTCTGTGCTGTACTATATTTCGCTTTGCTCTGGTGAGGACATGAGCAGTGGTCGCGGCACGTCATGTTCATTTAAGCAACTTTTGGTTGGGTTCGGTTAGTTCAG
>NW_016908559.1:181534-182173 GCF_001483705.2 Eufriesea mexicana | reverse complement strand
GCTATTGCTGGCATCTGCAGAGCCAAGCAAACCAAAATAGAGGAAAGTGGAGCGCGGAAATCCATAGAATCGCAGTTAAAAGCGTAAAAGTCGAAACTACCCAAACCTAGCCAAGGTCAACGTAACCTAACCAAACGTATCAAATTACAACCTATCGTGCCGAGACCTCTGTTACTGGCATCCACAGAGCCAAGCAGAACGTGGATGAGAACAGTAGAGCGCAGAACGTCACCAAATAACAACGTATAGCACAGAAGACGTGAAAAACCTAAGCAAACATGTCCTATCCTTGCCTAGCCAAACGCAGGCTAACAAATCCTAGGGAGCCGAGTCCGCTACTTCAGGCGTGCCACCGCCAAGGAGGGCATATTAGAGGAGAGTAGATCGCAGAAATCCATAGAAAGGCAGTGTGTAGCACAAAAGTCAGAGATATCCAGACCTAACGCAAGTAAACGTAATCTAACCTAACGTAGCCTAGCTCATCATAGACTGCCGTGGCCACTATTTCTATACATCCCAGAGTCGAGCAGAGTATAGCAGAGCAATGCAGAGCGCAGATATCGATCGAATAGCTGCGTATAGCACAAAAGCCAGAGCTACTCTATACCATCGTGCCAAACCTAACATAACCAAACGGAA
>NW_016908559.1:162088-175536 GCF_001483705.2 Eufriesea mexicana | reverse complement strand
GCCGAGCATATTGGAGCATAGTAGAACGAAAAGATCCTTCGAATAGCAGCGTACAGCACAAAAGTTGAATGCATCCTATCCTAACCTGGCCCAACCTAGCACACCAAAACGCAATCTAACCCAACCTAACGTGCAGCTACCAGTATTGCTGGCCTGAAAGGGGTCAAGCGGAGCATATTAGAGGAGAATGGAGTGCCGATATCTATAGAACCGTAGAGTATAGCGGAAAAGTCGAAGCTATCCGAACGTAACCCAAGAAAACATAACATAGCGAAACGTACCCTAGCTCAACCAAATGTTTCGATACCGCTACTACTGTCTTCCCCATAGCCTATCGGAACATACCAGAGCTCAGTAATTCGTAGAATTTCACCGTATTCCAGTGTATAGCACACAGGTCAAAGATATCCTAACCTAAACCAAACAAACCTGACCTAACCAAACGTAGCCTAACTAAACCTAACACGCCCAGACCTCTATTACCGGCCACACCAGGGCCGAGCAGAGTATGGTAGAGCAATGTGGAGCGAAGAATTCCAGCGCATAGCAGTGCATAGCACAAAAGTAGAAGCTACCCTATCCTATCGTATCCAAGCTAAATAGAGCCGAACGTAGCATAACCCAACCGTACATGCCGATACCACTGTTGCTGGACTCCCTAGTGACAAGCAGAGCCAATTAGAGCACAGTAGTGCGCAGAAATAGACCGAACATCAGTGCATAGCGCAAAAGGCAAAGCCATACCCTCCTACCAAAACCAAATGTGACATAAAGGAACATAGCCTAACTGAACCTAGCGTGAAGAAACCACAATTACTGTCCTCCCCAGAGGCGAGCAGAGTGTAATAGGGCACAGTAGAGCACAGAAATCCACCGAATAACAGTGTACACCACGAAAGTCAGAGCTATGTAAGCCTAACCCTAACTAGCGTAACCTAACCAGACGTAGCGTAGCTCAAACTGACGTGCCGAGATCACTATTGCTGGCCCTCTCGGGATCAAGCAGGGCATATTAGATCACAACAGAGCGCAGAAATCCACTGAAAAGCAGTGTACAGCACTGAGTTCAAGGCTACAATCCCCTTCCCTAACCAAATGTAACATAACAAAACGTAGCCCATCCCAACATAGCATGTAGAGACCACTATTACTGGCCTCCCCATGGTCGAGCAGAGTATATCAGAGCCCAGTAGGGCGCAGAAATTCACTGAATAGCAGTATATAGCACAAAACACACATCTATCCTCTGCTAACCATACCATACGCAACATAAGCATACGTTGCGTAACACAACCTAACGTGCCGCGACCACTATTTCTGGCCTCCGCAGGGCCAAGCAGGATATAGTAGAGGAGAGTAGAGAGTAGGAACCGACGCATTGCGGCGAGTAGCACAACAGGTGAAGATATCCTGACCAAACCTAGCCTAACCTAACCTAACCAAGCGTAACAAATCTCAACCTAACTTGCCACGACCACTACTGTTGTTCTCCACAGAGCCAAGCAGATAATATTAGCGGTCAGTGGATGGCAGAAATCCACCGAGTGCAGCATATTGCACAAAAGTCAGATCCATCCTGTCCTAACCTAAGCAACCGTACACTACCAAACATAACATAATTCAGCTTAGCGTGCCGAGACCATCAGTGCTGGCCTGCGCAGGGCAAGGCAGAGTGAACATAATCATAGTAGTGCACAGAAGGCCACCGAATAGCAGTGTGTAGCACAAAAGTCGAAGATACCCCATCCTAACCTATCCAAACGTAATAAAACCAAACGTAGCCTAACTTACCCTAACGTGCCGAGGCCGCCTTTGCTGTCTTTCCCGAAGCCAAGCTGAACATATTAGAGCAGAGTAGAGCGCAGAAGTCTGCTGAATAGCAGTGTATAGCATAAAAGTGAATGCTACCCTATCCTACCCTAACCCAGCGTAACAAAGCCAAACGTAGCATAACTGAGCCTAAGGTGCCAAGACCACTATTACTGGCCTCACAGAGTAGAGCATATTATAGTAGGGAAATGTAGAGCGTAGATATCCGCCGATTTGCGGTGTACAGGACAAAAGTAAAAGGTATCTTCCCATAACCTAAACAATCGTGCTATAGCCAAACGTAACATAACTCAACCTAAAGAGACCCGAACGCTATTGCTGGCATCTGCAGAGCCAAGCAAACCAAAATAGAGGAAAGTGGAGCGCGGAAATCCATAGAATCGCAGTTAAAAGCGTAAAAGTCGAAACTACCCAAACCTAGCCAAGGTCAACGTAACCTAACCAAACGTATCAAATTACAACCTATCGTGCCGAGACCTCTGTTACTGGCATCCACAGAGCCAAGCAGAACGTGGATGAGCACAGTAGAGCGCAGAACGTCACCAAATAACAACGTATAGCACAGAAGACGTGAAAAACCTAACCAAACATGTCCTATCCTTGCCTAGCCAAACGCAGGCTAACAAATCCTAGGGAGCCGAGTCCGCTACTGCAGGCGTGCCACCGCCAAGGAGGGCATATGAGAGGAGAGTAGATCGCAGAAATCCATAGAAAGGCAGTGTGTAGCACAAAAGTCAGAGATATCCAGACCCAACGCAAGTAAACGTAATCTAACCTAACGTAGCCTAGCTCATCATAGACTGCCGTGGCCACTATTTCTATACATCCCAGAGTCGAGCAGAGTACAGCAGAGCAATGCAGAGCGCAGATATCGATCGAATAGCTGCGTATAGCACAAAAGCCAGAGCTACTCTATACCATCGTGCCAAACCTAACATAACCAAACGGAACATATCCCTGTGGAACGTGTCGAGACCACTACTGCTGTCCACTACAAAGCAAAGCTGAGAATATTAGATCGCAGTGGAGCGCAGAAATGCAACGAATAGCAGTGTACAGCATAAAAGTCGAAGCTATCCTAACCAAACCAGGCCTAACCGACCATAACCAAACGCTGAACTGCTAAACACAAAGATCCGCGACCACTATGGCTGGCTTCCCCGCAGACAAGCAGAATATCATAGAGCGCAGTAGAGCAAAGTATTGCAGAGAAATACAGTTTGCAGCGCAAAAGTCGTAGCTACCCTAACCTAACCTAACCAAACGTAGCATAACCCAACCTAACGTGGCGAGTCTACTATTGCTGGCCTCCCCAGTGTCAAGCAGAAAATTCTAAGGCACAGCAGGGCGCAGAAATCCATCGAGTAACTGTGTGTACGACGGAAGCCAAAGCTATCCGAACGTAACCCAAGCAAACGTAACCTAACATAACCCAATGTGCCGAGACCCCAATTGCTGGCACCTCCGAAGTCAGGCAGAGCGTGTTATAGCACAGTACAGCGCAGAAGTCCGCCGAATAGGTGTACATAGCACAGATGTCAATGCTAACCTCTCCTACCCTGGCCAAACGTAACATAACCGGATGTGGCATACTCCAAACTACCGTGACGGAACCACTCTTCCTGGCCTCCGGAGAGAAAAACAGGATATAGCAGATAACAGTAGGGCGCGGATGTCGGCCGCAGTCCAGAGTACAGCACTGAGGTCTAAGGTATCCGAACATAACACAGGCAAACCTAAAAAAACCATACGTAACCTAACAAAACCTAACGCGCCACGGATACCATTTCAGGCCTCCACGGAGCAAAGTAAAGCATATTAGGGCCCAGTATAGTGCAGATGTCCACGAAATAGTAGCGAGTAGCACAAATGTCATAGACACCCTAACACTACCTGTCATAACCTGACGTAGCCATACGTAGTATAAATAAGCCTAACGAGCCGAGACCACTATTGCCGGCCTCTCCAGAGGCTATCAAAGCACACTTGATCACAGCAGTGCGCGGAAATCCACAGAGTAGCAGTTTTTAGCACAAAAGTCGAAGCTATCCTGGACTAACCTAACCAAACGTGGCACAAGCAAACGTAACGTAACTACACCTAACCCCCCTACATAACTAGTTCTTGCCCCTCCAGAGCCAAGCAGAATATACTAGATCAAAATGCCCCCAATTAGTCCAGCGCACTGCAGTTCATTGCACAATGGTCAAAGATATCCTAATCTAACCTGCACTAACCAAACCTAACCGAACGTAGCCTAACTAAACCTAGCGTGTCGAGCGTACTTTTGTCGACATCGCCAGAGACATGCAGAGCATATTAGAGCTATGTAGAGCGCAGAAATCAACCTAATAGCAGTGCATAGCGCAAAATTCAAGACTATCCTCTCCAAACCTATCCAATACCGACATAGACAGACGTATCATTTCTGAACCTAACGTGACCCTACCAATGTTGCTGGCATCTGCAGAGCCAAGCAAAACATAAAGAGGGGGGAAGAGCGCGGAAATCCGTAGGATCGCAGTGAATGGCGGAGAAGTCGAAGATATCTAAACCTAGCCAAAGCTAATGTAACGTAGCCCAAAGTAACATATCTTAAGCGAACGTAGCACTACCGCTATTACTTACCTCCGCAGAGCCAAGCAGAACATACTAGAGAACAATAGGGCGCAGAAATCCACCTGATAGCTGTGTATAGCACAAAAGTGTCAGCTATATCATACCAACCTAACCAAGCGCAACGTAACCAAACGTAACGTAATTCTTCCTATCGTAACGAAACCACTATTTCCTCCCTCCTCAGGGCGAAGCAGAACATATTAGAGCAGAGTGGAGCGCAGAAGTGCACCAAATAGCGGTGTATGGCATAAAAGTTGGAGCTATCCTATCCTAACGTAGCTAAGCGTAACACAGCCAAACGCTATTTATCTCAAACCAAAGTGCCGAGACCACTATTTCTGGCAACCTCAGGGCCAAACAGAGCATCCTAGCCCAGAGTAGAGCGCCGGAAGCCGCCGAATAGCAGTTCATAGCACAAAAGTCAAAGTTATCCTATCATACCTAACCAAGCGTAACGTAAGCATACGAAGCATAACTGAACCTAACAAGCCGATACCACAATTATTGTGCTCCTCAGAGTCGAGCAGGATATAGTAGAGCAATGTGGAGTGCTGAAATCTACCGAAAATCAGTGTTCAGCGCAAAAGTGAAAGCTACCCTCTTCTAACCCAGCCAACTTAAACATAACCACACCTAACATAACTCAACGTAACGTGACGCTGCCGCTATTTCTTGCTTGCCCAGCGTCAAGCAGAGCATACCAGATGCGGGTAGGGCGCAGAAATCCATCGAACAGCAGTATATGGCTCAAAAGTCAAAGCAACCCTTAACAAATGCGACCTAATATAACCAAACCAAGCGTAATCTATTCCAACCTAGCATGCCAAGGCCACCAATTCTGGGCTCCCGAGAGTAGAGCAGAGTATAGTAAAGCAATGTAGAGCGCAGAAGTCCACCGAATAGCAGTGTATATCACAAAAGTCTATGCTATCCTATCCTAACGTAAACAAGCGTAACACAACCAAACACAACCTGCCTCAGACTAACATGCCGAGATCAACACTGCTGGCATCCACATAGCCAAGCAGAATGTACTGGTGCACAGTAGGGCGCAGAAATTCGCTGAATAGCAGTGTATAGAACAAAAGTCGAAGGGACCACAGCAAAACCTTACCTAACATGACCCAGCAAAGCGTAACATGCCTCAGCCATACGTGCCACGACCGCTATTCCAGACCTCCGCAGAGACAAGCAGATGATGGTACAGCAACTTAATATGCAGATATCGACAGATTAGCTTTGTGTAGCACAAAAGTCAAAGCTATACTGACCAAGAATATCCGATCCTAGCCAAGCCAAGCGTAGCATAACTAATCCTAGCTCGCCGAGGCGAATATTGCTGGCCTCCCCAGAGCCAGGCAGAACATATTAGTACGCTGCAAGGCGCATAAATGCACTGAATAGCAGTGAATAGCATAGAAGTCTAAGCTATACTGTCCTAACCTAACCAAATGTCACGCAACCGAACGTAACCTAATACTTCCTAACGTGCCGAGACCACAATTGCTGCCCATCTCAGAGCCAATCTGAACATATTAGGGCAGAGTAGAGCGCGGAAGTCCATAGAATCGCAGTGCATAGCACAATCGTCGAAGCTAACCCATCATATCGTAGCCAAACGTCATATTACCGAACTCAGCTTGACTCAAACTCGTGCGCCGATACCACCATTGCTTGCATCCACAGATCCAAGCAGAATACACTAGAGCACAGTAGAGCGCAGCAACCCAACGCATTGCAGCGCGAGGTACATAAGTCAAAGATATCCTAACGTAACCTCTCCCAGCCAAACCCATCCGAGCGTAACATAACTAAACATAAAGAGCAAAGGTTACTATTGCTGGCATCTACAGAGGAGAGCATAGCTTACTAGAGCAGCGTAGAGCGCAGATGTCCACCGAATAACGGTGTATAGCATAGAAGTCAATGCTATCCTATCGTAACCTGACCAACCGTAGCACTACCGAGCGTAGAATAACGAAGACTAGCGTGACACATCCACAATTGCTGACCCCCGTAGGGTCGAGCAGAGCAGAGTACAGCCTAGTAGAGCGCAGTAGAGAGCAGAAAGCTACCAAGTAGCAATGTATAGCACAAAAGCGAAAGGTATCCTAACCTAACCTAACAAAACTTAGCATAACCGAACGTAACCTTACACAAACGAACGTGCATAGACCAGTATGGCTGGCATCCCCGTCGTCAAGCAGAATATATCGGAGGGGAATGGAGCGCAGAAGTCAATAGAATGGCAGTGTATGGCAGTAAGGTCAAAGCTATCCGAACATAACCCATGCTTGCATAACCTACCCTAACGTAGCCAAATCCAACCTAACGAGACGCAGCCACTATTTCCGGCCTCCCCTGATCAAAGCAGGGCATATTAGAGCACAGTAGAGCAGAGAAATCCACCGAATATCGGCGCATAGCACAAAAGCCAGAGCTTTCCAAACCGAACCCAGCCTACCCTAACACAACCAAACGTAATCTAACTATATCGATCGTACCGCTACCAGCACAGGTGACCTCCACAGTGTCAGGCAGAGCATATTAGAGATGACTAGAGCGCAGGAATCAATACAATCGCAGTGTATAGCAGAAGGGTCGAAGATCTACAATCCTTACATAAGCTAACGTAACACAACCAAACGTATCCAAGCTCAAACTTATGCGCCTAGACCACTATTAGTGGCTTCCCCAGAGCCAAGAGGAACATACCAGTGCGTAGTAGAGCGCAGAAGACCGCCGTATTCCAGTGTACAGAGCAGAAGTCAAAGACACCCTAAATTCCCCATTGCAAACCTAACAAAACCAAACGTAACCTAACTTTGCCTGACGAACTGCGTCCACCATTTCTGGCGTCGCCAGTGAAAAGCATAGAATACTTAACCACAGTAGTGCGCAAAAAGCCACAGGACAGCAGTGTGCGGCACAAGGTCAAGTATAACATAGCCTAACCTGACCGCACATAACGTAACCAAACGCAACATAACTCAACCTAACGTGACCCGACCACTATTGCTGGTCACCCTAGGGCCAACCATAATTTATTAGATGGGGGTTGGGAGCAAAACCCGATGGAATCGCATGGTACAGCAATAAAGTTAGATCTATCCAAACCGGACCCAAATAAGCCTAACCTAGCCAAACGTAATATAACACATCATGACCCGTTGCGACCTCTTTTGTTGGCCTCCCCAGAGAACAGGGGGGAATAGTACAGCCAATTAGAGCGTAGAAATCCATCGAAGAGCAGTGTATAGCAAAAAAGACAACTCTATCCTATCATAACCTATACAAACGTAATATTAACAAACGTATCCAAATTTAACTTGACTTGCCGAGACAACCATCGCTGGCCTCCCTAGAGAAATGCAGAATATGCTACAGCTACGTAGAGCACGGAAAACCACCGAATAGCAGTGTGTAGCGAGAAAAGTCGAGGCGATCCTGTCCAAAACCAAATCATACCTGACATAACCAAACGCAACCTAACCCAACCAAACATGCCACGACACCTATTGCTGGCCTCCCCAGAGACAGGCGGTGCGTATTAGAGCAAAGTATTGCGCAGAATCCCACAGAATGGCAGCACATAGCACAAAAGTCAAAGCTACCCTATTGTAACCTAACAAACCGTAACCTAACCGAACTCCGAAAACTCAATCAAACGTGCCGAAACCACTACTGCTGTCATGCCCAGCGCCAAGCAGACCATATTAGAGGACAGTAGAGTGCAGAAATCCACCTACTGGCAGTGTATAGCACGAAAGTCAATGCCACCATAACCAAATCTCAACCAACCTGGCCTAACCCTACGTAGCCTAACACAACCTAACGTGCCCGGGCCGTTATTGTCGGCATCCCCACAACCAAGCAAAACATACCAGAGCACAGTAGAGCGCAGAAATCCGCCGAACAGCAGTCTATACCACGGAAGTCGAAGGAATCCGAACCTAACCCATACTAACATAACCTAACCAAACGTAGCCTAACTCAAACAAACGTGGCGAGGACAATATTACTGGAGTACCCAGAGTCGAGCAGTGTACAGTACAGCAATATAGAGCACAGAAATCCTCCGAATAGCCGAGTACAGCACAAAAGTCAAAGGCATGCTATCCTAACCTAAGCAATTGTAACATTACCAAACGTATTCTAACGCAACCTGTCGTGCCATGACCACTAACGCTGGCCTCCCAAGATTCGAGCAGAGCAGAGTACAGCACAGTGCAGCGCAGAAAGTCACCAAGTAGCAATGTATAGCACAAAAGTCGAAGATGCCCTGACCTAACCAGCCCGAACCGGACCTAACAAAACGTAGAATAACTAAACCCAACGTGCCGCGACCACTATTGCTATCTTCCCCAGAGACAAGCAGTATATGATAGAGCACATTAGAGCACAGATGTCCATAGAATATCAGTGTTGGGCACAAACGTCAAAGCTACCGTAAGCGGACTAAACCTAACCTGACCTGACCAAACGTAATCTACCTCCACCTAACGGGCCGCGACCATTATTGCTGGCCTTCAGAGAGCCTGGCTCTGTACACTTGAGCACAGTGGAGCGCAGAAGTCCAACGAAAGCAGTGTACAACACAAAAGTCGAAGCCACCATGAGCAAACCTGACCCAACCTAGCCTAACCAAACGAGACCAAACTCATTCCTTCTTGTCACAACCGCTATTGCTGGCAGCCTCAGAGTCGAGCAGAGTAGTGTAGGGTATTGTAGACCGCAGAAATCAACCGCATATCTGTGTATGGCACAGAAGTCAAGGTTATCCTATCTTAACCAAACCAAACGTAAGAGAGCCGGACGCATTCAAACCGAACCTAACGTGCTTCGACCCTCATTGCTGGCCTTCACAGAGCCAAGCAGTGCATAATAGAGGAGAGTAGATCACGGAAATCCATGGAATCGCAGTGTATAACAGAAAACTCGAAGCTATCCAATCCTATCCATAGCTAACGTATCCTAACTCAAGCTGATGCGCCGAGACAAGTGTTACTGGCCTCCCGAGAGACGAAATGGGTACAGTTGAGCAATGTTGAGCCCAGAAATCGACCGAACAGCGGTGTATAGCACAAACGACAATGATGCACTGTCTGGTACACTACAAACGTAGCATAACAATCTCCATCGTGCCACGACCACTATCGTTGGCCTCCCCATATTCCAGCAGAGTATAGTAGAATAAAGTGGTGCGCAGAAAGCCGCCAAAGAGCAATGTATGCCACGAAAGTGGAAGATATGGTAACCGATCCATATCTAACCTAACCTTACCAAACATAGAATAACTAAAGCTAACTTGACGAGACCACTACTGCTGGCAACTCCACAGCGAAGCAGAACATACTGGAGCACAGCAGAGCGCAGAAATTCGCCGAGCATCTGTGTATGGCACAAAATTCAAAGCCATCCCAACCAAGCCTTACCTAACCTAATCTAACCCAACCAAACGTTACCTAACACAACCTGTCGTGCCGCGGACGACATTTATGGCCTCCGCCGATACGAATAGAGCATAGCAGAGCAACGGAGAAAGAAGGAACCCACCGAATAGCTGTGTACAGCGCGAAAGTCAAAGGCAACCTGTCATAACCTAACCAATTGTAACCCTACCAAGTGTAGCCAGTCTCAACCTAACGTGCCGCCGACAATAATGCTGACATCACCAGTGCCAAGCAGAACATATTACAAGAGTGTAGGTCGCAGGAATCCATAGGAACGCTGTGTATAGCAGAAAAGTCGACGATAACCAAGCCTAATCCAGAAAAACCTAACCTAACCGAACGTAGCAAAATGAACATGCCGTGCCGATGCCACAGTCGCTCACTTCCCCAGAGCCAAGCTGAGTATACTAGAGCGTAGTATAGCGCTGGAAGCCACCAAACAGCAGTGCATAGCACAGAATCCAAACATATCCCGCCCTAACCTGACCAAACCTAGAATTACGTGCCTAACGTAATAAGCCTAACGTGCCGAGACCACTATTGCTGCCCTCCCGTGGCCAAGTGGAACACAATAGAGGAGAGTAGAGCGCAGATATCCACAGAATCGCAGTGCATAGCACAATGGTCGAAGCTACCATGCCCTAACGTAACCAAACGTAACATAACAGAACGTAGCGTAACTCAACCTAACGTACCGGGACGACTACTGCTTGCCTCCCCAGGGATAAGCAGGATGTGCTAGTGCACAGCGGAGGATAGAAATCCACCGAAAAACAGTGTATACCGCGTAAGCAAGAGCTAACCATACCTAACCCATGCTGACGTAACCTATCCAAACGTAGCCTAACTCAAACTCACGTGCCGAGGCTACCACTACCGGCATCCCCATAGTCGAGCAGAGTATAGTGTAGCAATGTAGAGCGCAGAAATCCAACAGATAGCAGTGTATAGCACAAAAGTCAATGCTATCCTATCCTAACTTATCCGAACATACCCGTACCAAACGTAGCCTAACCCAATCTAACGTGCCGAGAACACCATTACTGTCCTCCCCAGAGCCGAGCAGATTATAGCAACGTAATGTTGATCGTAGAAATGCTCAGAATAACTGTGTATAACAAAATAGTCAACGTTGTGCTATTCTAACCTATCTAAACGCAATATAACGAAACGTAACCTACCTTAACATAACGTGCCGAGACCACAATTGTTGGCCACCCCAGAGACAAGCTGAATATACCACAGCACAGCAGTACGCGGTAAGCCACCGCATTGAATTGTATAGCATAAAAGTCAGAGATATCCTAAACTAACCTATCGTTGCCGGCATGCCTAAAGAAATACAGAATGTACTGGAGAACATCAGGCTGCAGAAAACCACCAGATAGTAGCGTATAGTACGAAAGTCAATGAAATCATAACCTAACCAGTCCTAACATATCTTAACAAGATGCAGAATTATTACACCTGAGGAGCCGGGCCCACATTTACTGGCCTCCCCATCGCCATGCAGAGTGTATTAGAGGAGACGATGATTCCGAAATGCATTGGATCGAAGGGTATAGCAGAATAGTCAAAGCTACCCATATCTGTCCCAAACAAATATAACCTATCCAAACGTGATCTAACTAAAACTGACGTGCTGCGGCTTCAGCTCCAGGCTTCCCCAAAGCATGTCAGAGCATATAAGGTCGCAGCAGAGTGCAGAAGTCAACCGAACTTCAGTGTGTAGCACAAAAGTCAAAGCTATGGTACACCAACCTAACCAAACATAACATAATCAAACGTTACATATACCAATCTAACTTGGCGAGACCACTATTGCTGGCCTCCCCAGAGCCAAGCAGTACATACTAGAGCACAGTAGAGTGCATGAATACACCCAACATCAGATAATACAACGAAAGCCAAAGCTATCCAAACCTGACCGGGGCTAACATAACATAACCGAACGTAGCCTAACTCAAACTAACGCGCCGCGACCGCTATTACTGGCATCTCCATAGTCGAGCGGAGTATACTAGAACACAGAAGAGCACAGTATGTCACCAAATAGCAATGTACACCACAAAAGTGAAGATATCCTAACTTAACCTGACCGAAAATAATCCCACCGTACGTAACCTAGCCAAACCTATCTTGCCACGACCGCCATTTATGGCCTCCCTAGAATCGAATATAGTATAGCAGTGCAGCGAAGAGCGAAGGAACCAACCAAATAGCTGAGTACAGCCCAAAGGTCAACGCGATTCTATCCTAACCTATCCAAGCGTAACATAGCCAAACGTAAACTAACACCGCCTAAGGAGCCTAGACAAATATAGCTGCCCTCCACGTCGCTATGCATCACATATTAGAGGAGAGTGGAGCGCAGAAATCAATAGAATGCCTGTGTATTATAGCAGAAAGGTCGAAGCTATCAAAACCTAACCCATCCTAACGTAACGTAGACAAACGTAACCCCACTCCAACTAACGCGCCGCCACCAAAGTTGCTGGCCTCCGCAGAGCCAAGCAGAGCACGCTACAGGAGAGGAGGGCGCAGAAGTCCACCGAATAGCAGTGTATAGCGCAAAAGTCAAAGATATACTCCCCTAACCTAACCGACAGTAACATAACCGAACGTAAGCTAACTCAACCTAACGTGCCGCGACCAGTACTGCTGACATCAACGGCGTCAAGCGAAGCACATTAGGGGAGAGCGGAGCGCAGAAATCCATAGAGTAACAGTGTATGCCAGAAAATTCGAAGCTATCCTCTACAGACCTAACCAATCATAACATAAACAAATGTGACTTAACACAACCTAGTGAGGCGGGAATGATATTCCTGGCCTTCCCATAATCGAGCAGAGCATAGTAGAGGGCAGAAATCCACCAAATGACAGTGCATACACGGAAGTCAAAGGTAACGGGAGTTAACTCGAACAAACTTATCCTAACAAAGCGTAACACAACACGAAGTAACGTGCATTGGCCATTATTGCTGGCTTCTACAGAGCCAACCGGAAAATACTGGATCACAGTGGAGCGCAGAAATCCGCAGCATTGCAGTGTAAAGCGCAGAAGTCAAAGATACCCTAACCAAACCTGACCTAACCTAACCTAACCAAACGTAATCTAATCCAACCGAACGTGCCGCGAACAGATTTGCTGATCCCCGCACAGTGAAGCAGAGCGTATTAGGGGAGGGTAGAGCGCAGAAGTACGCAGATCCTCTGTGTAAAATAGAAGAATCGAAGCAATGCTCTACAAACCTAACATATCGTCACATACCCAAACGTAACAAAACACAGTATAAGGTGCTGCGACAGCAATTTCAGGCTATCTCGGTGCTGAGCAGGGTGGAGTAGTACCCAGAAGTCAACCGAATAATAGTGTATACATCGAAAGTCGAAGCTAACGAATGCCGACCCGAAATAACATAACCTACCAAACGTTGGCTAACTCAACCTAACGTGCACAGACCATTATCTCTGACAACCCCAGAGCCAAGCAGAGCTTACTAAAGCACAGCAGGGCTCGGATATCCGCCGAACAGTAGTATG
>NW_016908559.1:150197-160666 GCF_001483705.2 Eufriesea mexicana | reverse complement strand
CACAGTGGAGCGCAGAAATCCGCAGCATTGCAGTGTAAAGCGCAGAAGTCAAAGATACCCTAACCAAACCTGACCTAACCTAACCTAACCAAACGTAATCTAATCCAACCGAACGTGCCGCGAACAGATTTGCTGATCCCCGCACAGTGAAGCAGAGCGTATTAGGGGAGGGTAGAGCGCAGAAGTACGCAGATCCTCTGTGTAAAATAGAAGAATCGAAGCAATGCTCTACAAACCTAACATATCGTCACATACCCAAACGTAACAAAACACAGTATAAGGAGCTGCGACAGCAATTTCAGGCTATCTCGGTGCTGAGCAGGGTGGAGTAGTACCCAGAAGTCAACCGAATAATAGTGTATACATCGAAAGTCGAAGCTAACGAATGCCGACCCGAAATAACATAACCTACCAAACGTTGGCTAACTCAACCTAACGTGCACAGACCATTATCTCTGACAACCCCAGAGCCAAGCAGAGCTTACTAAAGCACAGCAGGGCTCGGATATCCGCCGAACAGTAGTATGCAGTACAATCGTCGTAACTATCCTAGCCCAACATGACCAAACGTAACATATCCAAACGTAACCCAACCAGACCCAACGTGCATACACCGCCATTTATGACTTCCGCAGAGCCAACCAGAATATACTTAAGCACAGTAGAGCGCCGAAATCCGGCGCATAGCGCTGTAAAGCACATAAGCCAAGGACATCCTAAACTAACCTGACCTAACCTAACCTATCCGAACGTAGCCTAACTGGACGTAACGTGACGCGACCACTATGGCTGGCCACCTCAGAGCCGAGCATAACATATTAGAGCACTCTAAGGCGCAGAGATTCACCGAATATGAGCATATGGCACTAAAGTAAAAGCTACAAACTCTTATCCAAACGTAACCCAACCTAACCAAACGTAACCCAACTCAAACTATCGTGCAAAGACCACTTCTGCTGGCCTCCCAGAGTCGAGCAGAGTATAGCAGAGCAATGTAGAGCGATGATATCCACCGAAGAGCAGAGTACAGCGCAAAGGTCTAAGTAAATATCTCCTAACCTAGCAAAACGTAACATAACCAAGCGTAATGCAATGTAATCTAACGCGCCTAGACCACCATTGCTGGCCTCCCCATCGACAGGCAGAACATATGAGAGTAGTGCAGAGGGCAGAAATCCATCGAATGGCAGTGTACTGGAGGAAAAGTCAATAATATCCTGACCTAACTCAAACTAACCTCACATAACCAAAGGTAGCCTGGACCTAACTAACTTGCCGGGACCAATATTACTGACCACCTCAGAGTCGAGCAGAGTAAAGTAGAGCAACGTAGGGCGTAGAAATGCGACGAATAGGAGTGTATAGCACAAAAGTCAAAGATGGTCCCTCCCAACCTATCCGACCGTAACGTAAGCAAACGTAACCTAACTCAACCTAACGTGATGCGACCACTACCGCTGGTCGCCCCAGGGCCGGGCAGCATACAGCAGAGCACTGTAGAGCGCAGATGTCCACAGAATGGCAATGTACAGCAGAAAAGTCAAACCTATCCTAACCGAACCCACGCAAACGTAAAGTAACCAACGTAACCAAGCTAAAGCTAACATTCTGTGGCCACTATTGCTTGCCTCCGCAGAGCGAAGCAGAACACATTGGAAAACTGTAGAGCGCAGAAGTCAGCCGTATGGCAGCATATAGCACAAAAGTCAAAGCTGTACTTTCGTGCCCAGTCCAAACGTGAAGTAAACAAACGTAACATAACTCATCTTGGCGTGCCGAGACCACTATTGCTGCTATCCCCAGAGCCAAGTAGAACATATTTGAGGAGAGTATAGCGCAGAAGTCCATAGAATAGCAGTGCAGAGAACAATAGCCGGAGCCATCCGCTCCAATCATAGCCAAATATAACACAACCGAACGTAGCTTAACTCAAACTCACGTGCCAAGACCACCATTACTGGCATCCCAGAGTTGAGCAGGCTGTAGTAGAGCAATGCGGAATGCAGAAATCAACCTAATAGCAGCGTATAGCACAAAAGTAAAGCTATACTATCCAAGCCTGACCAAACGTAACGGAACCAAACGAAACGTAACCCATCCGAATGTGCGGGGAACACTATTGCAGGCCTCGCCAGCGGCAAGCAGAATACACTAAAGCACAGTGGATCGCAGAGGCTCGCCGCGTTGAAGTCTAATGCAGGAAAGTAAAAGATACCATAACCTAACTTGACTTAAGCTGAAAAAACGAAACGTAACCAAACACAACCTAACGTGCGTAGCCGAATATTGTTGGACTCCATATCGCAAAGCAGGGCATATTGTGTTAGAGTATGGCGCAGACGTCCATAGGATTGTAGTGTAGAGCGCGAAAGACAAAGATATCCTCACCTAACCTAACCAAACGTAACGCAAACAAACGTAACTCAAACTATTCCAAAGGTGCCGAGACCACAATTGCTGCCCTCCTCAGAGCCAAGGGGAACACATTAGAGGAGAGAAGAGAGCAGGTGTCCATAGAATCGCTGTGTATAGCGCAATAGTCGAAGCTAGCGCATCCCAAAGTAGTCAAACGTAACATGACCGATCGTTGCTTAACCCAACCTATCGCGCCGAGGCCACTGATGCTGCCCTCCCCAGTGCAAGGCAGAATATACTAGAGCACAGGAGAGCGCAGAAATCCGCCGCACTAAAGTGCGAAGCACAAAACTTAAAGGTACTCTGACCAAACCTGACGCATTTTAACCTAACCAAACGCAGCGTAACTCAAAATAACGTGCCGAGACCGCTATCGCTGTACTCCGCAGCGCCAAGCGGAGCATACTAGAGCATGCTACAGAATCTGGATGGAAAATTCAATTTTATTGACATTTTCGACTGATGTCGTGGTGAGCTAAGTTTCTTGCATAAATAAGGAGGAAAGATTCTATTGGCATGCTATAGCCATTGCAATGCTTTAGAATGTGGCTGGAAAATTCAATTTTTTCGACATTTTCGACGAATATCGTGGAGAGAACAGTAGACCGCAGAAAACCACCGAATTGCAGCGTACGGCGAAAGAGTCAAGGCTGTCCTCTCCTAGCCTATCCAATCGGAACGTAGCGAAACGTAGCACAACGCAACATATCATGCCACGACCAGCATTCCTGCCCTCCCAGAGTCAAGCAGTACATTTTTTAGCACAGTAGAGCGCAGAAATCCACAGAAGAGCAGTGCACAGCACAAAAGTAAAGGTTACCCTGTCCAAACTATGCCTAACCTTACCTAGCCGAACGTAACGTAACTCGACCTGTCGTACCGAGACCACTATATCTGGCCTCCCCGCAGCCATGCAGAACATATGAGAACACTGTAGGGCGCACAAGTACGCCGCATAGAGGTGTATAGCACAAAAGTCAGTGCTATCCTATCCTAACCTAACAAAGCGAAACGTAACCAAACGAAACCTATCTACTCCTAACGTGCCGAGATCTCTATTGCTGGCCACCCCAGAGACAAGAAGAACATATTAGAGCACAGAAGAGCGCAGAAATTCACCGAACAGCAGTGTATAGCACAAAAGTCAAAGCCATACTAACCAAACTTAACCTAACCTAACCCAACCAAACGTAACCTAACTCAACCTAACTTGCCGCGACCGCCATTGCTGGCCACACCAGAGTAGAGGACGGTAAATTAGACCAACGAAGTGCGCAGAATTCCACGGAAAATCAGTGTATAGCACAAAACTGAAAGGTGGCCTATCCTAACATACCCAAACGTAATGTAACCAAACGTGTCCTAACTCTACATAACGTGCCGCGGCCACAGTTTCTGGAATCCCCAGGGCAAAGCAGAGCAAACTTGATCACAGTAGAGCGCAGAAATCCACCGAATATCTGTGCATGGCACAAAAGTCAATGGTATCCTAACCTAACCAAGGCAAACGTAACCTAACTCTACCTAACGTGCCGACACCACAATTTCTGGCCTTGCCAGAGACGAGCAGAACACTGTAGAGCACAGCGGGGCGCAGAATTCGAGAGAACGACAGTTTATGCCACGAGAGTCTGAGCTACCCTAACCTAACACAAACATACATAACCTAGCCAAACGTAGCCTAACTCAGCCTAACGTGACGAGGCAACTATTGCTGGCCGCCCCAGAGTCGAGCCGAGTACAGCAATGTTGAGCGTAGATATCCAACGAAGATCAGTGTGCAGCGCAAAGTCAAGGATAACCTGACCATACCTAACCCAACCTTACCTCACCAGACGAATCATAACACAATATAACGTGCCGCGACCACTACTTCTGACCTGCCTGAGTCTAGCAGGTTATAATAGAGCACAGTGGTCTACAGATATCACCGGCGTCTCAGTGCAGAGCACAACGTCAAAGTAACTGCAACCAAACCTGAACCAGCCTAACCAAACCATAGGTAGCCTAACTCAACACAACGTACAGAGACAAATATCGCTGTCCTTCCCAGAGCCAAGCTGAACATATCAGATTAAAGTATACCGCAGAATTCCACAGAATAGCAGTGTATATCACAAATGTCAAAGTTAACCCCTCCGAGCCTAATCAATTGTAACATACCCAAACACAACATAACTGAGCATAACGCGCAGCGACCACTATTCCTGTCCTCCCCACAGTCGAGCAGAGTATAGCAGAGCATTGTAGAGCGTAGATATCCAGCGAAAAGCAGCGCTCATCGCAAAAGTCAACCCTATCCTATCCTAACCTATCCAAAAGTAATAAAACCACATATAACATATATTAACATAACGTGCAGAGACCATTATTACTGGAATCCCCAGAGCCAAGCTGAACACACTACAGCACAGTAGAGGGCGGGAAGACACCAAATAGTAGCGAATAGGCCAAATGTCATAGACAGCCTGACCCCACCTGGCCCAACCAAGTACAGCCAAACGTAGACTAACTACACCCAATGAGCAGAGTCCACTATTGCTGGCCTCCCCATTGCCAAGCGGAGCATACTAGAGCACGGCAGAGCGTAGAAATCCACAGCATTTCAGTGTACACCACAAAAGACGAAGATATCCTATCCAAACCCAAACGAACCTGACTTAGCCAAACTTAACCTACCCCTACATATCGCGCCGCGGCCACAGTTTCTGGCCTCCTTAGAGCAAAGCAGAGCATACTAGATCAGAGTGGAGCTGAGATGTCCACCTAATAGCTGTGTATAGCTGAAAGGTCAAAGCTGCCCTAGCCAAACATAACCAAACATAGCGTAACCAAACGTAACCTGAATCCACCAAACCGCCCTTCTCCGATATTGCTGACCTCACCGAAGCCAAGCAGAATATACCAGAGCGCAGCAAATCACAGAAATCCGCGGCGTTGCAGTGTTATGCACAAAAGTAAAGATAACCAAGCCTAACCTGACGTAGCCTAAACGATCAAAACGTAGCCTATCCCAGCACAAGGTGCCGAGACAAGTATTACGGTCTTTCCCGGAGCAAGCTGAACATACCAGATCACAATGGAGCGCAAAAACCCGACGCATTGCAGTGCACAGCGCAAAGGCCGAAGCTATCCATGCCCAACCAAAGCGAACATAACAAACCAAAGTGGAACATAACTCGACTTAACGTGCATAGAACGCTATTGCTCACCTTCCCAGGGCCAAGCAGAATATACTAGAGCACAGTGGATCGCAGAAACCCGCCGAACTGCATTGTGAAGCAGAAAAATCAAAGATATCCTTACTTTCGTCGATTTGAACTCAAATCATGTAAGATATTAAAAGTCGAACAGACCTAGTTATTAAATTTCTACATTGAAAATTTATCTTAATTCAACATCGACGTCGCAAACATCTTTATTAATAGGAAATTTAAAATGATATTACGCTGTTATTCCTAAGGTAATTTATTTTTTTTATTGATGATATTATATCAATTTAATTTATCTTATATCAAAGTTTTATTTTAAAATAAAGTTAATTAAAGTTATTAATCTTCCCAATTAAATGTAATTTATATTTTCAAAATGAGTAAAAAATTAAAAATATTAATTATACAAAATTCTATAGCGTCTTATTATCCGATAACTTATTATATCAATTTAATTTACCTTAAATCAAAGTTTTATTTTAAAATAAAGTTAATTAAAGTTATTAATCTTCCAAATTAAATACAATTTATATTTTTAAAATGAATAAAAAATTAAAGATATTAATTATATAAAATTCTATAGCGTCTTATTACCCCATAATCTTATTTTAGCATTTTGACTAAAAATTTAATTTCATGATATATATTTGAGACAGTATATATCTCATTAATTCTTTCATTCCATTCTTTAATTAAAGGACAATTGATTATGCTACCTTTGTACAGTCAATATACTGCAGCTATTGAAATAAATTCATTGAGCAGAATGTCTGAAAATTAAATTCTATAAGACATGTTTTTGATAAACAGGTGAATATAAATATTAAATTATTTTCTTTGCCGAATTCCTTATATATATAATATTATTTTAATATATTATATAAACCAGTTACTAATTTAATCATTGTAACAAATTAATCACTATTATTAATTTTTTTTATAAATATTACATTCTTAAAATTTTTAATCTTTATATTAATTTTCTTTTAAATTATAAAATATTTTTTACTAAGAATTATTGCTAAAACTGTAAAAATTACCAGACCTAACCTAACATAACCATACATACCATAACTAAAAATAACGTGCCGAGATCACCACTGCTGGCCTCTGCAGAGCCAATCAGAGCATGCTAGAGCACAGTAGAACACAGGAACCCACCGTACAGCAGCGTGCAGCGCGAAAAGCGAACATATACTGACGAAACATAACCTAGCATTGCCTAACCAAACGTAGCCCAACCCACATTAACGTGCCGCGACCACTGCTGCTGGCTCCCCCAGGGACAAGCAGAACATGGTAAAGTACAGTAGAGTGCAGAACTCCATACGATAGTAGTGCTGAGCAAAGAAGTCAAAGGTATGAAATACCTAACATAACCGAACGCAAGTGGACTCATTCTGACGTGCCGCTACCAGTATTGCTAGCCTCAACAGAGACAAGCAGAGCATAATAGAAGATAGCAGAGCGCAGGTATCCATAGAATCGCAGTGTATGGAATAAAAGTCGGAGTTGTCCAAACCTAACCGGTGCTAACGTAACCCTACCAAACGAAGCATATGCCAAACTAACGTGCCAAAACCAATATTGCTGGCCACCACAGAGACAAGAAGAACATATTGGAGCACAGTGGATAGTAGAAATCCATCGAATAGCACTGTATAGCTCAAAAGTCGGTGATATCCTACCCTGAACTGGCGAAGCGTAACACTGTCATACGTAACATAACTCATCCTATCCGCGACCACTATTTCTCGCCTCTCCAGGGCCCATGAGAGCATATTAGAGCACAGTAGAGCGTAGATATTCACATAATTGCAGACTATAGTACAAAAGTCGAAGCCATTCTCTCCTAACATAGCTAAACGTAACATTGCCAAACATAACCCAATAAAATCTAACGTGCCGCGACCACTATTGCTAGCCTCCACGGAGTCAAGCGGAACACGCTAGTGAAGGATAGAACGCAGAAATCTATATAACCGCTGTGTATATCGGAAAAGTCACGGCTAGCCGAACGTAACCCAAACCAACGGAACATAACCAATCATAGCATATCTCAACAGAACGTAACGAGACCGCCTTTGCTGTCCTTCCCAGAGTCAAGCAGGACGTGCCGGAGCACAGTAGAGCGCAGAAGTCCACCGAATAACAGTGAACAACACAAAAGTTAAAGATACCCTGACCAAACATTGCATAACCCAGCATAACCGAACGTACCACGACCCGACATAACGAGCCGAGACCACTAAGCTGGGCTCCCCGAGCCAAGCTGAAAATGTTAAAGCACTGTAGGTCGTAGAAATCCACCTAATAGCAGACTATTGCACAAAAGGCAAAGCTATCCTCTCCTAGCCTAACCAACCGTAACGTAACCGAACCTAACATAACTCAACCTCACTCAACCTCACGTGCCGAGGCCGCTACTGTTGCCCTGCCCAGAGCTAAGCTGGACATACTAGAGCACATGGGAGCGCAGAAATCAGCTGACTAGCTGTGTACAGCTCAAAAGGTGAAGCTATCCTGACCAAACTTAGTATGACGCAACCCATCCGAACGTAACGTGACCCATCGTAACTCGCCGAGACCACCATTGCTGGCCTTGCCTCAGCCAAGCTGAATATATTAGAGCACTGGAGCGCGCAGAGATCAACCTAACAGCAGACTAAAGCACTAAAACCATAGCTATCCTCTCCTAACCAAGCCAACCGGAACATAGACAAACGTGGCATGACTCAAACTAACGTGTCGAGATCGCTATTGTTGCCATCCCCAGGGTCAAGCAAGACATACTAGAGCGCAGTAGAGCGCAGAAATACACCGAATAGCAGTGTAGAGTACAAAAGTTAGAGCCATCCTGACAAAATTTAGCCTGACCCGACCTAAGCGAACGTAACATATCACTATGTAACGTGCACAGGCCACTTTTGCTGGCCTTCCCAGAGCCATGCTGAAGGCATTAGGCTACTGTAGGGAGCAAATATGCATCTAACAACCGACTATAGCACTAAAGTCAAAGCCATCCTCTCCTAACATAGCAAATCGTAAGATGACGTAACGCTACCTATCTGAACCTAACGCGCCGCGACCTCTGTTCCTGGCAATCACAGAGTCAAGTGGAACACCCCTGTTGTCAGTAGGACGCAGAAATCCATATAATCGCAGGGTATATCGGAAAGGTCAATGCTACCAAAGCCTAACCCAAACAAACAGAGCATAGCCAAACATTGCCAGACAAAACCTAACTTGCAGAGACCGCTATTGTGGCCCTTCATAGAGCCAAACAGAACACGACAGAGCACAGTGGAGCGCAGGAATCGATCGATCACTTTATACCACGAAAGGCTAAGCTATCCTAACCAAGCCCAAGCTAACATAACCTAACCAAACATAGCCTAACTCAACCTATCACGCCGAGACCATTATTACAGGTCTGCCCGGGATCGGACAGAGTATAGGAGAACATTGCATAGCGTAGGAAACCTCCGAACAGCATTGTACAGCACAAAAGTCAAATCTATCCCATCCTAACCTAACCAAACGTAACATAAGCGAACGGAGCCTAACCACTCCTAACGTCCCGAGATATCAATTGCGCCCCCCCCCCGCCCACAGGTCCATACAGGGCATATTAGAGGAAAGTGGAGCTCAGAAATCCACAGAATCGCAGTGTATAGCAGAAAAGCCAAAGCCAGCCTAACGCAACCCACACAAATGTAAACTGACCAAACGAAGCATAACTTGACGTAGTGAGCCGCGGCCACTATTGCTGGACACCCCAGGGCCAAGCAAAATATAGTAAAGCACATTGGAGCGCAGAAATGCAGCGAATAACAGTGTATGCCACGAGAATCTACGCTATCCGCAAATAAAGCAAGCGAACGCAGCGTCACCAAGCGTAGCCTAACTCAACCTATCGTGTCGAGAACACTATTGCTGGCCTCCCCAGATCCCAGCAGAGTACAGTCGAGATATGTAGAGCATAGAAATCCACCGAATAGCAGTCAATAGCACAAATGTCAATTCCGTCCTATAAGCACATATCCAAACGTAATATGAACAAACGCAATCTAACTTGAAATAACGTGCCGAGACCACTGTTTCTGGCCTCCCCAGCGAAAAGCAGAGTATACTGGAATACAGCTGAGCGCAGGAAGATACCAAAAACAGTGTGTAGCACAGACGTGAAGGAAGTCCTGACCAATCCAGGCTCAACCTATCCAAACCGAGCATAAGCTATATAAACGTAACGAGCCGAGCCCACTATTGCTAGACTCTCCACAGCCAAGCAGAACATATTAGAGGACTGTAGAGCGCAGAAGTCCATGGAATGGCAATGAAAAGCAGAAAAGTCAAAGATATGCTAACCTAACTCGCACCATCTTAACCTAACCAAACGTAATCTATCTCGACCTAACGCGCCGAGACCATTATTGCTGTCCTCCGCGTAGCCAAGCGAAATATACTAGAGCACAGTAGACCGCAGATATCCACCGGATTGCTGTTCATATCACAAAAGTAAGAGATTTCCTGACCACACCTAACCACACCTAACATAACCGAACGTACCGTAAGGAAACATATCGTGTATAGACCACTATTGCTGGCCTTCCCAGGGCCAAGCAGAACATATTAGAGGGGATGGAGCGCAGAAATCTATAGAATCGCAGTTTATAGCAGTAAGGTCACACCTATCCAATCCTAGCCCAAGCTAGCGTTACCTAACCAAACGAGGACTATCTCAACACATCGTGCTGCATCCGCTATTGCTGGGCTCCCAGGGCCGAGACGAATATAGCATAGCACAGTAGAGCGCAGAAACGCTCCGCATAACGGTTTATG
>NW_016908559.1:146765-149933 GCF_001483705.2 Eufriesea mexicana | reverse complement strand
CTCCACAGAGGCAAGCAGAACATATTAGATCACAGCGGAGTGCAGGAATCGACCGAATAGCAGTGTACAGCACAAAAGTCATAGCTACTCTGTACAGAGGTAACCAAACCTAGCCTAACCAAGCGTCACATAACTCAGCCTAACGTGCCGAGAGCATTATTCCTCGGGTCCTCAGAGGCAAGCAAAGTGTGATAGCGCAAAGAAGAGCGCGGAGGTCCATATAGTAGCAGTGTATGTCCCAAAAGACGAACCTATCTTGACCTGACACGACGTAACCTGACCTAACCAAACTTAAGCTAACACAACTTAACCCGCCGCGACCGCTGTTGATGGCCTCCCGTGGGTCGAGCAGAGTATGGTTATGCAATCCAGAGCGCAGAAAGCCACCGAGCAGCAGTGCATAGCACAAAAGACTAAGCTACGCTGTTCTAACCAAACCAGTCGTTATTCAACCGAACGCAACATAATTCATGCTATTGTGCCGAGGCCAATACTGCTGGCCTTCCCATAGCCAACCAGAATACAGTAGAGCACCGAAGAGCGCAGAAGCCCACCGAAAAGCAGTCTACACCACGAAAGTCAAAGAAAGCCGAACCTAACCAATGCTAATATAACCTCACCAAACGTAACATATCACAGCCTATCGTGCCGCTTAGCAGTGTGCAGCACACAAGGCAATCATATCCTATCGTAACGTATCCAAACGTAAAAGTAGACGAACGTAACATATCTTATTCTAACGTGCCGAGACCACGATTGCTGGCCACCCCAGAGCCACGCAGAGCATATTCGAGCACAGTAGAGCGTAGAAGTCGGACGCATTGCAGTCTGTAGCGCAAAAGTCGGACATATCCCGACCAAACACATCCTAACCTAACCTAACCAAACGTAACATAACACAACCAAACGAGCCGTGACCACTACAGCTGGCGTCCACAGAGGAAAGCAGAGTATTATAGACCACTGTATAGCACAGAAGTCCATACAAGGTCGGTGTTGGCCCCATAAGTCAAAGCTACCCTAACCTAATCGAACGTAACCTAATCTAAACGATTGTAACAGAACTCGTCCTAATGTGCCGCGACGAGTATTGCTAGCCTCTGCAGGGTCTAGAAGAATATACTGGGACACAGTAGGGCTCAATAATCAACTGCGCCGCAGTGTACAGCATAAAAGTCGAAAATATCCTCTCCTAACATATCCTAACACAAAATAACCGAACTCGGACTAACTAAACATAACCTGTAACGGCCGCTATTGCTGTCCCCCCATCTCCAAGCAGAATATATTGGCAGAGCGTAGGGCGCAGAAATGCATATAATGGCAGTGTATAGCA
Source organism: Eufriesea mexicana (assembly GCF_001483705.2). Taxonomy (NCBI): domain Eukaryota; kingdom Metazoa; phylum Arthropoda; class Insecta; order Hymenoptera; family Apidae; genus Eufriesea; species Eufriesea mexicana. The sequence continues at coordinate 148,597 of NW_016908559.1, read as the reverse complement.
CAAAAGTCAAAGCCATCCTATCCAAACTTAACCTATCCTGATATAAACAAATGTTACATGACACAACCAAACGTGACACGACCAATATTGCAGGCCTTCCCAGAGCCAAGCAGAGGGAATTAGAGCAATGTAGAGCACAGAGAACAATCGAATAGTAGCTTATAGCGTAAAAGTCTAAGCTATCCTACTGTAACCTAACCAAACGTAACATAACCAAACGCAACATGTCTCAGCCTAACGTGCCGAGACCACTACTGCTGCATTCACCAGAGCCAAATAGAACATATTAGAGGGGAGTAGAGCTCGGATATCTATAGAATCGCAGTGCGTAGCACAATAGTCGAAGCTAACATATCCTAACGTAACCATACGTAACATAACAGAACGTAGCTTAGCACAACCTAACGTGCCGAGGGAACAATTGCTTGGCTTCACAGAGCAGAGCAGAATTTGCTGGAGCACAGTAGAGCGCAGAAATCCCCCTCATTTCAGTGTGCAGCACAAGAGTGCAAGGTACCCTAACCTAACCTGACATAACCTAACCTAACCGAACGTAGAGTAACTGAGATTTAGTTGACGAGGCTGCTATTGCTGGCCTCTCCATAGCCAAGCGAAGCACATTAGAGCAATGTAGAGCGCTGGAATCTCCCGAATGGCGGCGTATGGCACAAAAGACACAGGTAACCTATCTTAACCTGGCCAAACGTAACATAGCCTAACGTATCATAAATCAAACTTACGTGCCGAGACCGCTATTGCTGCCCTCCGCAGAGACAATCAGAATATACTGGAGCACAGTAGACCACAGAAACCTGCCGAATTGCAGTGCATAGCACAAAAGTCGGAGCTACTGCAGCCTGACCCAACGTGACCTAACCAACACAAACGTAATCCACCTCAACCTAACGTGCCGCGACCATTACTGTTGGACACACCAGGGCCACGCAGGACATAATACAGGAGACTAGGGCGCTGAAATAAATAGAATCGCAGTGTATAGCAGAAAAACCAAAGCTATCCAGACCTTACCGATGCCAACATGAACAATCCAAGCGTAACCTACCATAACCTAGCATGCTGTGGCCACTATTTCTGGCCTCCCCAGTGCAAAGCGGAGCACAATAGAACACAGTAGGTCGGAGATATCCACCGAATAGCAGTGTGTAGCACAAATGTCAAAGATTTTCTGTCCGAAAATGTGCAGACGTAATATATTCAAACGTATCACAACTTAACCTCACGTGTCGAGACCACTATTGCTGGAATCCCCAAAGCCGGGCAGGATATGCTTGAGCACAGTAGAGCGCAGAGAAGCACCAAATAGCAGTGCATAGCATTATAGTCAACTATGTCCTAACCAAACCTGACCTAACCAAACACAGCTAAGCGCTGCATAAGTGAACCTAAGGTGCCGAGACCAATGTTGCTGGCCTCCTCAGGGCCAATCAGAGCACATTAGGGCAGAGAAGGGCTCAGAAGTTTACTGAAGAGCAGTTTATAGAAAAAAGCCAAAGCTAACCTAGCCCAACCTGACCAAACATAGCATAACGAAACATATCCTAACTCAACCTGTCGAGACGATACCACTATTACAGGCCACCACGCAGTCGAGCAGAGTACGGTGGAGCAATGTGGAGCGCAGAAACACACCGCACTTCAGTGTACAGCACAAGAGTCAAGGATATCCCATCAGAATCCAAGCAAACCTAACTTAACGGAACGTTACATATCCCTACATAACGCGCCGCGGCCACCGTTTCCGGCCTGCACCGGGCAAAGCGGATCATATTAGATCATGGCAGAGCGCACAAATCCACCGAATAGCAGTGTAT
>NW_016908559.1:134741-140064 GCF_001483705.2 Eufriesea mexicana | reverse complement strand
CACAAAAGTCAGAGCTATCGCAGCCTAACCCAACGTAACCTAACCAATACAAACGTAATCCACCTCGACCTATCGTGCCGCAACCGCTATTGCTGGTCTCCCCAGAGTCGAGCAGAGTACAGTAGAGCTGTGCAAATCGTACAAGTGCACAGAATAGCAGTGTGCAGCACACAAGGCAATCATATCCTATCGTAACGTATCCAAACGTAAAAGTAGACGAACGTAACATATCTTATTCTAACGTGCCGAGACCACGATTGCTGGCCACCCCAGAGCCACGCAGAGCATATTCGAGCACAGTAGAGCGTAGAAGTCGGACGCATTGCAGTCTGTAGCGCAAAAGTCGGACATATCCCGACCAAACACATCCTAACCTAACCTAACCAAACGTAACATAACACAACCAAACGAGCCGTGACCACTACAGCTGGCGTCCACAGAGGAAAGCAGAGTATTATAGACCACTGTATAGCACAGAAGTCCATACAAGGTCGGTGTTGGCCCCATAAGTCAAAGCTACCCTAACCTAATCGAACGTAACCTAATCTAAACGATTGTAACAGAACTCGTCCTAATGTGCCGCGACGAGTATTGCTAGCCTCTGCAGGGTCTAGAAGAATATACTGGGACACAGTAGGGCTCAATAATCAACTGCGCCGCAGTGTACAGCATAAAAGTCGAAAATATCCTCTCCTAACATATCCTAACACAAAATAACCGAACTCGGACTAACTAAACATAACCTGTAACGGCCGCTATTGCTGTCCCCCCATCTCCAAGCAGAATATATTGGCAGAGCGTAGGGCGCAGAAATGCATATAATGGCAGTGTATAGCACAAAAGTCAAAGCCATCCTATCCAAACTTAACCTATCCTGATATAAACAAATGTTACATGACACAACCAAACGTGACACGACCAATATTGCAGGCCTTCCCAGAGCCAAGCAGAGGGAATTAGAGCAATGTAGAGCACAGAGAACAATCGAATAGTAGCTTATAGCGTAAAAGTCTAAGCTATCCTACTGTAACCTAACCAAACGTAACATAACCAAACGCAACATGTCTCAGCCTAACGTGCCGAGACCACTACTGCTGCATTCACCAGAGCCAAATAGAACATATTAGAGGGGAGTAGAGCTCGGATATCTATAGAATCGCAGTGCGTAGCACAATAGTCGAAGCTAACATATCCTAACGTAACCATACGTAACATAACAGAACGTAGCTTAGCACAACCTAACGTGCCGAGGGAACAATTGCTTGGCTTCACAGAGCAGAGCAGAATTTGCTGGAGCACAGTAGAGCGCAGAAATCCCCCTCATTTCAGTGTGCAGCACAAGAGTGCAAGGTACCCTAACCTAACCTGACATAACCTAACCTAACCGAACGTAGAGTAACTGAGATTTAGTTGACGAGGCTGCTATTGCTGGCCTCTCCATAGCCAAGCGAAGCACATTAGAGCAATGTAGAGCGCTGGAATCTCCCGAATGGCGGCGTATGGCACAAAAGACACAGGTAACCTATCTTAACCTGGCCAAACGTAACATAGCCTAACGTATCATAAATCAAACTTACGTGCCGAGACCGCTATTGCTGCCCTCCGCAGAGACAATCAGAATATACTGGAGCACAGTAGACCACAGAAACCTGCCGAATTGCAGTGCATAGCACAAAAGTCGGAGCTACTGCAGCCTGACCCAACGTGACCTAACCAACACAAACGTAATCCACCTCAACCTAACGTGCCGCGACCATTACTGTTGGACACACCAGGGCCACGCAGGACATAATACAGGAGACTAGGGCGCTGAAATAAATAGAATCGCAGTGTATAGCAGAAAAACCAAAGCTATCCAGACCTTACCGATGCCAACATGAACAATCCAAGCGTAACCTACCATAACCTAGCATGCTGTGGCCACTATTTCTGGCCTCCCCAGTGCAAAGCGGAGCACAATAGAACACAGTAGGTCGGAGATATCCACCGAATAGCAGTGTGTAGCACAAATGTCAAAGATTTTCTGTCCGAAAATGTGCAGACGTAATATATTCAAACGTATCACAACTTAACCTCACGTGTCGAGACCACTATTGCTGGAATCCCCAAAGCCGGGCAGGATATGCTTGAGCACAGTAGAGCGCAGAGAAGCACCAAATAGCAGTGCATAGCATTATAGTCAACTATGTCCTAACCAAACCTGACCTAACCAAACACAGCTAAGCGCTGCATAAGTGAACCTAAGGTGCCGAGACCAATGTTGCTGGCCTCCTCAGGGCCAATCAGAGCACATTAGGGCAGAGAAGGGCTCAGAAGTTTACTGAAGAGCAGTTTATAGAAAAAAGCCAAAGCTAACCTAGCCCAACCTGACCAAACATAGCATAACGAAACATATCCTAACTCAACCTGTCGAGACGATACCACTATTACAGGCCACCACGCAGTCGAGCAGAGTACGGTGGAGCAATGTGGAGCGCAGAAACACACCGCACTTCAGTGTACAGCACAAGAGTCAAGGATATCCCATCAGAATCCAAGCAAACCTAACTTAACGGAACGTTACATATCCCTACCTAACGCGCCGCGGCCACCGTTTCCGGCCTGCACCGGGCAAAGCGGATCATATTAGATCATGGCAGAGCGCACAAATCCACCGAATAGCAGTGTATGAGACAAAAGTCGCGGCTGTCCTCTCCTAACATAGCCAAACGTAACTTAGCCCAACCTAACTGCCCTATACGGCTATTGCTGACCTCGCCAGAGCCAAGCTGAATATACTGCAGCACAGTAGATCACAGACATCCGCGGCGTTTCAGTGGAAAGCACAAAGGTCAAATATATCCCAACCTGAACTGGCCTAACGTAACCAAGACAAACGTTGCCTAGCTAAGCATAACGTTCCAAGACGTCTACTGCTGTCCCTTCTAGAGCAAAGCTGAACATATCAGATCACAGTGAAGCACCGGAACCCACCGAGTAGCAGTGTATAGCACAAAAGTCAAAGCTACCCTCTCCTATCCAAACCGAACGTAGCACACCCAAACGTAACCTAACTAAACCTAACGTGCAGCGACCACTATTACTGGCCACCCCAGTGTCGAGCAGAGCAAACTAGAGCACGGTGTAGCGCAGAAGTTCACAGAATAGCAGTATAGAGCAGAAAAAGCTTCGCTATCCTCTCCAACCCTTACCAATCGTACAATAACCACACGTACCATAACACAGCGTGCAGCGACCACTATTGCTAGCCACACCAGGGTCGTGCAGAGTATCGTAGATCACAGTAGAGCACAGAAGACCAGCGAATAACAGCATATGCCAAGAAAGTCAAAGATATCCAAACGAAACCTAATCGAACATAACCTAACCGAACGCAACATAACTCAACCGAACGTGCAGGGACCACTATAGCTGGTACCCAGAGAGATGAGAAGAGTATAGCAGAGCGCAGTAGAGAGCATGGAGCCACCAAATAGCAGTGCAAAGCACAAAATTCAAAGCCACTCTAACCAAACAAAGCCTAATCTAGGGAAACGAAACGTAACATGACTCAACCAAACGTGCCACGAACATCATTGCTCCCCAGAGACAAGCAGATCATATTAGAGCGCAGTAGGGCGCAGAGATCCACCGAATAATGCGTATGGGGCAACAGAAAGAGTTGCCCTATCCTTACCCAACCAAACGTAACATAACTCAGCCGAACGGGTCGCGAGCACCATTCCTGGCGTCCCAGAAGACAGGCGGATTGCGATAGCGCACAATACGGAGCACAGGTCCATAGAATTGCGGTGTGCAGCACAAAAGTCATAACTACCCTATCCTACCTCGTCGATTCCTAACATACACAAACGTACCCGAACACAACCGAAAGTGCTGCGACCACTATTGGTAGCCTCCCCAGTGCCATGCATAGCATATTAGAGCATATTTGAGCGCAGACATTCACCGAATAGCAGTGTACAGCACAAAAGTCAAAGTAGCCTATCCTAACCTAGCCAAACGTAGCACACCCAAACGGAGCATAACCCAACCTAACACAACGGCACCGCTATTGCTGACATCGGCAGGGACATTCAGGGCATATTAGGGCAATGTAGAGAGCAGAAATCCACCGAAGAGGAGTGTATAGCGCGAAAATCAGAGCTACGCCCTCCGAAACTAACCAAACGTATTATAAGCAAACGTAACGGAATTCGACCTAACGTGGCGAGACCACTATTGCTGGCCTCCCGAGAGCACAGCAGAACATGCTAGAGTTTAGTAGAGAGAAGGAATTCGCCGCATTGCAGTGTACAGCTGGAAAGTCAAAGATATCCAAGCCTTACCTGGACAAACCTATAATAACCGTACGTAGCCTGACCTAAAATAATGTGGCGAGGCATCTATTGCTGGCCTCCCCAGCGCCAAGCAGAATGCACAAGAGAACAGTAGGGCGAAGGAGTTCGCCGCATTGCAGTGTACAGGACAAAAGTCGAAGACATCCAGACCATACCTGATGCAACCTAAACTAAACAAACGTAGCCAGCTCAATATAAAAGACCGAGACCACTATTGCTGGCCCCCAGAGCCATGCAGGGGACACAAGATCACAGTGGGTCGCAGAAGTCCATCGAGTAGCAGCGCACATCACAAAAGTTATCGCTACCATATCCTGACCTAACCAAACGTGGCGAGGCCGGACGTATAACAACACACTCCAAGGTACCGAAGCCACCATTGCTGACCTCGGCAGAGCCAAGCAGTACATATTAGAGCCATGCGGAGCGCAGAAATACACCGAGTAGTAGTGTATAGGACCGAAGTCAAAGCTATCCTATCCTAACCTAACCAAACGTAACGTAGCCGAGCATAGCCCAACCCAACGCAACGTGACCATGGAATCATTGCTACCTTCCCCAGGGCCAAGCAGAAAAAACTAGAGCACAATGCAGCGTAGACATCCACGGAACAGCAGTGTATAGCACAAAAGTCAAAGATATACTATCCTAACATAACCAAATTTCACATAAGCGAACGTAACGTATCTCAGCCCAAGGTGCAGAGACCACTGATGCTGGCCACCCCAGGGTTAAGCAGAATGTCGTAGAGCACAGCAGAGCGCAGAAATCCACCGAACAGCAGTGCGCCGCACGGGAGTCGAAGCTATCCTGTCCTAACCTGAACAAACTTAATGCAAGTAAACATAACATAACACTAGCTAACTCGACAAGACCTCTGTTGCTGCTCTCCCTGAAGCCAGGCTGAACATATTAGAGGAGAGGAGACCGCGGAAATCCATGGAGTCGCTGTGTATGTCTCAAGAGGCAAAGCTACACAATCC
>NW_016908559.1:106705-133791 GCF_001483705.2 Eufriesea mexicana | reverse complement strand
CGCTATCCTCTCCAACCCTTACCAATCGTACAATAACCACACGTACCATAACACAGCGTGCAGCGACCACTATTGCTAGCCACACCAGGGTCGTGCAGAGTATCGTAGATCACAGTAGAGCACAGAAGACCAGCGAATAACAGCATATGCCAAGAAAGTCAAAGATATCCAAACGAAACCTAATCGAACATAACCTAACCGAACGCAACATAACTCAACCGAACGTGCAGGGACCACTATAGCTGGTACCCAGAGAGATGAGAAGAGTATAGCAGAGCGCAGTAGAGAGCATGGAGCCACCAAATAGCAGTGCAAAGCACAAAATTCAAAGCCACTCTAACCAAACAAAGCCTAATCTAGGGAAACGAAACGTAACATGACTCAACCAAACGTGCCACGAACATCATTGCTCCCCAGAGACAAGCAGATCATATTAGAGCGCAGTAGGGCGCAGAGATCCACCGAATAATGCGTATGGGGCAACAGAAAGAGTTGCCCTATCCTTACCCAACCAAACGTAACATAACTCAGCCGAACGGGTCGCGAGCACCATTCCTGGCGTCCCAGAAGACAGGCGGATTGCGATAGCGCACAATACGGAGCACAGGTCCATAGAATTGCGGTGTGCAGCACAAAAGTCATAACTACCCTATCCTACCTCGTTGATTCCTAACATACGCAAACGTACCCGAACACAACCGAAAGTGCTGCGACCACTATTGGTAGCCTCCCCAGTGCCATGCATAGCATATTAGAGCATATTTGAGCGCAGACATTCACCGAATAGCAGTGTACAGCACAAAAGTCAAAGTAGCCTATCCTAACCTAGCCAAACGTAGCACACCCAAACGGAGCATAACCCAACCTAACACAACGGCACCGCTATTGCTGACATCGGCAGGGACATTCAGGGCATATTAGGGCAATGTAGAGAGCAGAAATCCACCGAAGAGGAGTGTATAGCGCGAAAATCAGAGCTACGCCCTCCGAAACTAACCAAACGTATTATAAGCAAACGTAACGGAATTCGACCTAACGTGGCGAGACCACTATTGCTGGCCTCCCGAGAGCACAGCAGAACATGCTAGAGTTTAGTAGAGAGAAGGAATTCGCCGCATTGCAGTGTACAGCTGGAAAGTCAAAGATATCCAAGCCTTACCTGGACAAACCTATAATAACCGTACGTAGCCTGACCTAAAATAATGTGGCGAGGCATCTATTGCTGGCCTCCCCAGCGCCAAGCAGAATGCACAAGAGAACAGTAGGGCGAAGGAGTTCGCCGCATTGCAGTGTACAGGACAAGAGTCGAAGACATCCAGACCATACCTGATGCAACCTAAACTAAACAAACGTAGCCAGCTCAATATAAAGGACCGAGACCACTATTGCTGGCCCCCAGAGCCATGCAGGGGACACAAGATCACAGTAGGTCGCAGAAGTCCATCGAGTAGCAGCGCACATCACAAAAGTTATCGCTACCATATCCTGACCTAACCAAACGTGGCGAGGCCGGACGTATAACAACACACTCCAAGGTACCGAAGCCACCATTGCTGACCTCGGCAGAGCCAAGCAGTACATATTAGAGCCATGCGGAGCGTAGAAATACACCGAGTAGTAGTGTATAGGACCGAAGTCAAAGCTATCCTATCCTAACCTAACCAAACGTAACGTAGCCGAGCATAGCCCAACCCAACGCAACGTGACCATGGAATCATTGCTACCTTCCCCAGGGCCAAGCAGAAAAAACTAGAGCACAATGCAGCGTAGACATCCACGGAACAGCTGTGTATAGCACAAAAGTCAAAGATATACTATCCTAACATAACCAAAATTTCACATAAGCGAACGTAACGTATCTCAGCCCAAGGTGCAGAGACCACTGATGCTGGCCACCCCAGGGTTAAGCAGAATGTCGTAGAGCACAGCAGAGCGCAGAAATCCACCGAACAGCAGTGCGCCGCACGGGAGTCGAAGCTATCCTGTCCTAACCTGAACAAACTTAATGCAAGTAAACATAACATAACACTAGCTAACTCGACAAGACCTCTGTTGCTGCTCTCCCTGAAGCCAGGCTGAACATATTAGAGGAGAGGAGACCGCGGAAATCCATGGAGTCGCTGTGTATGTCTCAAGAGGCAAAGCTACACAATCCTAACATGACCAAATGTAGCATAACAGAGCGTAAAACAACTCAACATAATGCGGCGATGACACCATTGCTGGCCTTCCCAAAGCCAGACAGAACATACTACGGGACAATAGAGCGCTGAAATCCACCACATAGCAGCGTAGAGCACAAAAGTCCACGCCATCCATTCCAAACCCAACAAAACGTGACATAACCGTACGTAACCAAACACAACCTGACGTTTACCGACCGCTTCTGATGGCCTTCGCAGAGTCGAGCAAAACATAGCAGAAGAATGTTGCGCACAGAAATGAATAGAACCGCAGTGTGCAGTAGAAAAGTCGATGCCATCCAAACCAAACCCAAACTAACGTAATCCACCCAAACGTACCGTAACTCTAGATAGCATGCGGCGACCGCAACGGCTGCCCTCTACTGGGCCAAGCAAAGTGAAGAAGAGCTCAGCAGGGCGCAGAAATATGCCGGAAAGCAATGTACAGTTCGAAAGTCAAAGCTGTCCCAACAGAACATATCATAACCCAACCTAACCAAACGTACCCTAACAAAGTCTAACGTGCCGGCCTCCCCAGTGCCAAGCAGAAAATATTAGAGTACAGTATAGCGCAGAAGTTAACAGGACAGCAGTGTATTGCACAACATTCAGAGCTATCATATCCTAACCTATCCAAACGTAGCGTACCCGAACGTAACTTAACTCAGCATAACGCGCTGATAGCACTATTGCAAGCCTGCCCAGAGCCAAGCAGAGTATAGTGGAGCACGGAAGACTGTTGGTATCCATCGAGTAACAGTGTACAGCTCGAAATTCTGTGCCTTCCCGACCTAACTTAACCTAACATGAGCTAACCGGACACAACGCACAGAGACCACTACTGCAGGCCTCCCGAGAGCGAAGCAGAACATATTGGAGGACAGTAGAGCGCAGAAGTTCATCGGATGTCAGTGCACACACAAAAGTCAAGGCTATCCTATTCTCACCTATCCAAGCTTTACTTAAGCAAACGTAACTTAGCTCAACCTAACGAGACGAGACCCCTATTGCTGCCCGCAAGTGCCAAGCAGATCATATTGGTGTAATGTAGGACGCAAAATTCCACAGAATTACAGTGTATAGCACAAAAGTCGAAGCTATCCAATCCTAACGTATCCAAACGTAACATAACCACGCATAACCAAATTCAACCTAACGTTGCGAGACCACTATTGCTGGCACTCACAGGAACGAGCAGCATATACAGGAGAAAAGTAGGGCGCAGAAATCCGTCGCATTGCAGTGTACAGCAAAAAAGCCAAAGATATCCAAACCGCACATGTACTTGCCTAAACTACCCGATGGTAGGCAGCTCAAAGTAACGGGCCGCGACTATTATTGCTGGCCCCCACAGGTACAAACAGAATGTACTAGAGCACAGCAGTGCGTAGAAATCCACCGCATTGCAGTGAATGGCACATAAGCCGTAGAAAGCGTAACCTAACCAGACCCTAACCTAACAGAACGTACCATTACTCAAAGTAATGTGCGGCGAACGCTGCTCGTGGCAACCGCAGGGCCAAGCAGAATGTAGTAGAGCACCGTAAGTCACAGAATGTCAGTGCATAGCAAGAAAGCCTTAGCTATCCTAACCAAATGTGGCCTAACCTAACCTAACCGATCTTAACGTAACTCAACCCAGCGCGCCGCGGACACTATTGCCCGCCTCCAACGAGTCGAGCAGAGCACTATCGAGCAATGTAGACCGCAAAAATTGACCGAAAAGCAGTGTATAGCAGAAAAGTCGATGATATCCTAACCTAACATGACCTACCCTAACCTAACGGAACGTAACCTAACTCAGCCTAAAGTGCCAGGTCCACTGCCGCTGGCATCACCGCAGCCAAGCAGAAAATATTGCAACAAAGTAGAGCGCAGTTCTCCTCGGATAGCGGTGTATACAAAAAAGCCTAATCTATCCTATCCTAACCTCACCAAACGTAACATGACCGAACGAAGCATAGCTCAACCTGACGTGCCGAAACAGCTATCGCAGGCCACCGAAGAACTTGGCAGAATATACTAGACCACAGCAGAGCGCAGAAATGCGTGGATAGCCGTTTATAGCAGAAAGGCCTAGACTATCCTATCCTAACCTCACCAGACGTGACATGTCCAAAGGTGGCATAGCTCAATCTAACGTGCCGAGACCACTATAGCTGGCCTCCCCAGATCCAAGTAGAATATACCAGAGCACAGCAGAGCGCAAAAATCCACCGCATTACAGTGTATAGCGCCGAAGTCAAACATATCCTGACATAACCTGACATTACCTTACCTACCCAAATGTAGTGTATCTAAACATAACTTGATGAGGACAATATTGCTGGCATACCCAAATCCAGGCAGAGCTCATTAGAGCACATTGGAGCGCAGAAATCTACCGAAAGCCAGTGAATTGCGCAGAGGTCAGAGTAGCCTGTCTTAACCCGGCCAAACGTAACACACACAAACGAATCCTAACTCAACCTAACATGACCAGACCACCATTCCTGGCCTCCACAGAGACAAGCAGAGCGTACTTGAGCACAGCAGTTCGCAGAAATCCACCACATTGCAGTGATCAGCGAAAAAACCGTACATATCCTAACATAACCTGACCTAACCAAACCTACCAAAATGTAGCATTGCCCAACATAGCGTGCCGCAACCGCTGCTCCTGGCCTCCCCAGAGCAATGCTGAATGTAGTAGACCGCAGTAGATCACAGAAACCTTCCGAGAAGCAGTGTAAAGCACGAGAGTCACAGTAGCATATTCTAACATAGCTGAACGCGGCATAACCAGACGAAGCCTAGCTCAATCTAACATGACGAGACGACTACTTCTGGCCTCCATGGAGAAAATCAGAATGTACTAGAGCACATTAGTGCGCAGAAATCAACCGCATTGCATTGAATAGCACAAAAGCCGTAGATATCCTAACCTAACCTGGCCTGATCTAACCTAACCGAACGCAGCACAACCAAATATTACGTTCCGCGTCCAGTGCTCCTGGTCTCTCCGGAGCAGAGCCGAATGTAGTAGAGCACAGTAGATCACAGGAACACGCCGTGCAACAGTCTACAGCGCAAAGTAATGGCTGTCATAGCTATACTTACCCTAACCGAAATTAGCCAAATGTAACCTACCTAAACCTAGCGTGCCGCATCCGCTACTGCTCGCTGCCACAGAGTTGAGCAGAGTATAGCAGAGCTATGTAGAGCGCAGGAATCCACCGACTAGCAGTGCATGTTACAATATTCGGGGATATCCTAACCTATTCTGGCCTAACCAAACCTAACCAAGCGTACCGTAGCTGAACCTAACGTGCCGCGACCACAGCTGCTGGCGTCCACAGAGCCAAGCAGAGTATAATAGAGCGCAGTAGAACACAGAAGTCCACCGGACGGCAGTCAGTGGCAAAAAAGTCTAAGCTACTATGTCGCAGCATGGCCAGACGTTTCAGATGCAAACGAGGCTTAACTAAACCTATTGCGCCGAGACCGCTATTGCTGGCCTCCGCAGCTTCAAGCAGAGCGTATTAGAGCACATTAGAGCGCAGAAATGCACCGAATAGCAATGAACAGCACAAAAGTCAAGGTAGCCTATCCTAACCTAGCCAAACGTAACACATTCAAGCGATGTCTAACCATACCTGTCACGACGGGACCGATATTGCTGGTCACCCCAGAGCCAAGCAGAAAATATTAGAGAGCAGTAGAGCGCAGGAATTCGTGGACAGCAGTGTATGGTACGGATGTCTAAGCGATCCTACCCTAACCTCACCAAACGTAACATATCCGAACGTGGCATAGCTCAACTTAACGTGCCGAGGCCACGGTTGCTGGACTCCCCAGAGCCAACCAGAATATACTAGGGCATCGCAGAGCGCAGAAAACAACATTGCAGTGTATCGCGCAAAAGTCATCAATAACCTGTCATAGCCTGACCTTACCGTACTTATCGGAACTTAGTGTATCTAAGCATATCATTAGGAGACCAATATTGCTGGCATACCCAGAGCCAAGCAGATCACATTAGAGTACATTAGAGCGCAGAAAACTACCGAATAGCAGAGAATAGCACAGGGATCAAAGTAGCCTTCCCTAACATAGCTAAACGTAACACACCCAAACGGAGACTTACTCAACCTAATACGGTCTGACCACAATTGCGGGCTTCCATAGAGAAAAGCAGTATGTGCTAGAGCACAGTAGTGTGCGAAAATCAACCGCATTGCAGTGAGTAGCATAAAAGTCGAAGATATCCTAACCTAACATGAGCGAACATAACCTAAAGGAAAGTGGCATAGCTGAACATAAAGTGCCGCGACCTGGCAATTGCTAGTCCTGGCTTCCGCAAACCCAACCATAATGTAGTATAGCAGAATGGATCACAAAGGTCCACCTGATAACAGTGACTATCACGAGGGTCACAGGTATCCTAAACAAACTTAACCTAACTTAACCCAATGTAACGCAGCCTAACATAATATAACGTGCCGCAACCACTATTGCTGGCCCCAACATGACCAAGCAGAACACAGTAGTGCACTCTCGAGCGCAAAAATCCGCCGAATAGCAGTGTAGAGCACGAAAGGCGGTGTAACGAGACGGAGCTTGACATAACCTAACCTAAATGAACGTATCATAACCCAACCTGACGTGCCGAGACCACAATTTCTGGCGCCGCCAGAGCCAAGCAGATAGTATTGGAACACTGCAGAGCCAGTTATCTGCGGACAGCAGTGTATCGCGCAAAGGTCTGACCAATACTTTCCTGACCTCACCAAACTTAGCACACCCAATCGTAACATAACTCAAACTAACATGCCGAGAACACTATTACTGGCCACCCAAGTGTCAAGCAGAGCATATTGTAGCACGTGAGAGCGCAGAAGCACAACGAATAACGGTATATACCACAAAAGAAAAAGTATACTGTCCTAACCTAGCCAAACGAAACATAACCAAACGTAACCTAGCACTACCTCACGCGACGAGACCACAGTTGCTGGCCTCCACAAAGACAGGCAGAATGTACTAGAGCACAGCAGTGCGCAGAAACCCACCGCATAGCAGTGAGTAGCTCTAAGGTCAGGCATAACCTGACCTAACCTGGCCGTACCTAAACTACCCAAACGTAGTGTATCTATGCATGCCGTGACGAGATGATTGTTTCTGGCCTCCTAAGAGCCAAGCAGAGTATACTAAAGCGCATTAGAGCGCAGAGATCCACCGAATAGCAGTGAAGAGCACAAAAGCCGAGGTAGCCTATTCTAACATAGCCAAACGTAACACACCCAAACGAAGCCTAACCCAACCTGACATAACCAGACCGCTATTGCTTACATCCACAGAGAGAAGCAAAATGTACTGGGGCACAGTAGAGCGCATAAATCCACCGCATGGCAGTGAGTAGCACAAGGGTCGTAGATACCCCGGCCCAGCATGACCTAACCTAACGTAACCGAACGTAGCATAATTCAACAATACGATCCAAACCACTGCCCGTGGCCTCCCCAGACCCAAGCACAATGTAGTAGGACAGAGTGGATCACAGATATCCACCTGATACCAGTGTATAGCGCGAAAGTCTATGCCACCCTAACCAAACAGAGTATAACGCACCCTAATCAAACGTAGCCTAACTCAATATAGCGTGACGCTACCATTGCTGTCCTCCTCAGGGCCAAGTATAGTAGAGTTCGGTCGAGAGCAGAAATCCTCCGAATAGCAGCATATATCACGAAAGACAAAGCTACCCTTACCGATCTTAACCCAACTTAAACTAACCAAACGTAACATAACTCAACCTACCGTGCCGAGACCAATATTGCTGCCCTCTACAGAGACAAGCAGAAGGCACTAGAACACAGCAGAGCGCGGAAATCCACCGTACTGCTGTGAAAAGCACAAGACTCAAACATATCCTGACCTAACTTGCCTAACCCATCCTTTCCAAACGTAGAGTAGCACAACATAAGGTGACGAGACCGATATTGCTTTCCTCGCAGAGAAAGGCATAGCATATTAGAGCGCACTAGAGCGCGGAAGTCAACCGAGGGGCAGTGAATAGCACAAATATCAATGTATCCTACACTAAACTAGTCATACGTAACATTTACAAACGTAGCCTAACTCAACCTATCACTAGCGGACCACAATTGCCGCCCCCTACAGAGACAAGCAGAATGTACTAGAACACATTAGTGTGCAGACACCCACCGCAATTCAGTGAATAGCTCAATGGTCGAAGATACCCTAACCTGACCTGACCTAACCTAACTTTGCGGAACGTAGCATAACTGAACACAAGGGGCCGCGACCACTGCTGCTTGCGCCCCCAGAGACGAGCAGAATATATTAGACAACAGTGGATCTCACGGATACACCACATAGTTGTGAATAGTACGAAAGTCTTTCTAACCAAGCTTGATCTAGCCTAACCAATCCAAACGTATCCTAACCCTAACTAGCGGGCAATGACCACCACTGCTCGCCTCCCCAGACCGGGGCGGAGTATAGTAGAGCAATTTCTAGCGCGGAAATGCACCGTATAGCAGTGTATAGAGCAAAAGTCCAGGATATATTATCATTTCCCAGCCAAACATATCATGAACATACGTAACATTGCAGAAACAAACCCTCCGAGGACACAATTGCTGGCCGCTGCAGAGTCAAGCAGGGAATATTGAAACAGAGTGGAGCGCAGAAATCAGTGGATGGCATTGTGTAGCACAAAAGTCTAAACTATACTAACCAGACCACAAAAAACGTAACATAACCAAACGCAGCATAACTCAACATAAGGCGCCTCGACCACAATTGCTGGCATCCCCAGAGCCAGGCAGAATATACTTGAGCACAACAGAGTGCAGAAACCCAACGCATTGCAGTGTACATCGCAAAAGTCAAGGACACACTAACCTAACGTGATCCAACCTAACCTAACCGAACGTAGTCTAACAAGCTCTATCGTGCCGCGACCGCTATTTGCGACACCCGCGGAGCCAAGCAAATCATATTAGGGCGTACTAGATAGCACAAATTCACCGAAAAGCAGTGTATGGCACAAAAGGCAAGGTTATCCTATCCTAACATGACCAAACGTGACACAAACATACGTAACCTATATGAACCTAACGTGCCGAGAAAACTACCGCTCGCCACCACAGGGCCAAGCAGAATATACTAGAGCAGAGCAGAGCGCAGACATCCGCCGCATTGCAGTGCAAAGCACTAGAGTAGAGGATACCCTCACCTAACCCCGCCCTGCCCTACCCCATCCAGAAGTAGTGTAACTAAATATAACGTTATTAGGCAAATATTGCTGGACTCCACAGAGCAAAGCAGAACACATTAGAGCACTGCGGATTGCTGAAATCCACCGAATAGCAACGTATAGCACAAAAGTCGAGGCTATCGTATCCTATCCTAACCAAACGTAACAAAACCTGACTTACATAGCTCATTCTATCGTGCCGAGGGCACTACTGCGAGCCTCCCAAGAGCCAAGGAGACATTACAAGAGGACAGCAGCGCGCAGAAATCCAGCGCATTGCAGTCCATACCACAAAAGACAAAGAAGTCCTGACATAACCTGGCCATACCTAGCCTATTCAAACGTAGAGTAACACAACTTAACGTGACGAGGATAATATTGATGACCACCCCAGAGCCAGGCAGAGCACATTTGAGTACATTAGAGTGCAGAAAGCAACCGTATAGCGGCGAATAGCATGAAAATCAACGTAGCCTACCCTAACCTAGCCAAACGTAACACAATCAAACATAGCCTAACTCAACATAAAATAATGAGGCCTCTACTGCTGGCCGCTACAGAGACAAGCAGAATGTGCTAGTGCACAGTAGAGCGCAGAAATCCACCGCATTGCATTGAATATCACAAAAGCCATTGATATCCTAACACAGCCTGTCCTAATGTAACCTTACCAAACGCAGCATAACCCAAAATGAACTGCCGCGGCAATCGCTACTCGCCTCCCCGGGGCAAAGCAAAATGTACTAGGGCAGAGTAGATCACAGATATCCACCGAAAAGCAGTGTAAAGCTCAAAGGTCTGTGCAGCATATACAAGCGTAGCCAAACGTGCAATGCCCAAGCATAACGTAACTAAATCTAACAAGACGAGAACGCCATTGCTCGCCTCCACAGGGACAAGGAGAATGGACCAGAGCGGAGTGCAGCGCGAAAATCCACACCATTGCAGTGAATAGCACAAAAGCCGTAGACATACTAGCATAACCTGATCAAACGTAAACTAACAAAACGTCGGTAAACTCAACAAAGCGTGCCGCGACCTCCGATGCCAGACTCCACAGAGCCAAGAAGAATATAGTAGAGCACAGTCGTGTGCAGATATCCTCCAAATAGCAGTGTACAGCACGAAAGTCTGAGATAACTTGACCGAGCATGACGTAACCTAACCTAACCAAACGTAACATAACTCATCCTGACGTGCCGAGACCACTACTGCCGGCTTGTACAAAGTCAAGCAGAACATATTATAGCACGTGAGAGCTCAGAAAGCCACCGAATAGCGGTGTATAGCACAAAAGTTATAGTAGCCTATCCTAATATGTCCAATCCGATCATAAACAAACGTAAAATAACTGAACCTAACGCTGCACGGCCGCTATTGCTAGCGTCCCCTGAGTCGAGCAGAACTTACTAGGTGGCAGTAGAGCGCAGAAAACCATAGATTCGCAACGTACAGCACAAAAGTCGTATCTATCCAGACCTAACACAAGCTAACATAACATAAGCAAACGTAGCCTACACCAAGGTAACGTGCCGCGGCCACTACTTCTGGCATCTCCAGTTCTAAGCATAATACAGTAGAACAGAGTACATTGCTGAAATACTCCGAAGAGCAGTGTACAGAACGAAAGTCTAAGTCAACCTGACCTAGCTTAACCTGTCTTAATATAACGAAACGTAGCCTAACTAAACCTAACGTGACGAGACCACTATTGCTGGCTTCCAAAGGGTCAAGCAGAGTGTACTTCAGCACAGTAGTGCGCAGAAGTCAACCGCATTGCAGTGAATAGCACAAAAATCGAAAATATCGTTATATAACATGACATAACCTAACCTAACCAAGCGTAACATAACTCAACCTAACGTGCCGCGCCACTATGGCTCGCATCCCCGACGTCGAGCGTAGTGCAGTAAAGCAATGTAGAGTGCAGGAATCCACCGAAAAGCAGTGCATGGCGCAAGAGTCGAAGATACCGTAGTTTAACCCGACCCAAGGTCACATGAAAAAATGTTGCATAGCTGATCACACCGTGCCGTGACCATTACTCCTGGCCTTCGCAGACCCAAGCACAATGTCGTGGAGCACAGAGGATCGCAGAAATACACCTGATAACTGTGTATAGCGCGAAAGTCGAGGTATCCTAGGCAAACTTAACCTAACATAACCTAATGAAACGTAGCTTAACTTAACATAAAGAGCCACGAGATCTACTACTCGCCACCACAGAGTCGAGCAGAGTGTGCTAGAGCAATGTAGAGCGCAGATATCCACCGAATAGCAGTGTATGTTACAAAAGCCGAGGATGTCCTGACATAACCTGGCCCACCCTAATCTAATCAAACGTAGAATATCTGAACATAACGTGCCAAGACCACAGCTGCTGGCATCCCCAGAGCCAAGCAGAATACAGTAGAGCACAGTGGATCACAGGAATCCACCGAATTACACTGTATGGCACAAAAGTCAAAGCTATCCTGACCAAACTTAAATTAACCTAACACAACCAAACATAACATAACTGAAAAAAACGTGCCGCGACCCATATTGCTCGCTTCCCCAGATTCAGGCAGGGTATAAGGGAGCAATGTATAGCGCGGAGATCCACCGAATAGCTGCGTAGGACGAAAAAGTCAAAGATAACCTAACCTAACCTGACCTAACCTTACCTAACCAAACCTAGCATAGCTCATCGTAACGTGCCGCGACCGCTTTTGATGGCCGTCGTAGAGCCAAGCGTAGAATGTTAGAGCGCATTAGAGTGCAGAAATCCACGGAAGAGCAGTGTACAGCACAAAGGACAATGTAGCCTCTCCTACCATGGCCAAACGTAACACATCCAAACGTGGTCTAACTGAACCTAATACGACGAGGCCACTATTGCTGGCCTCCGCAGAGGCAAGCAGAATTTACTAGGGCACAGTAGAGCGCAGAAGTCCACCACATTGAAGTGCATAGTGTAAAAGCCGTATGTATCGTATTCTAACCTGACGTAATATAACGTAGCCAAACCCATCATAGACCTACATGACCTACCGCGAACATTGCCCCTGGCCACCCGAGAGCAAAGCAGAGAGTAGTAGAGCACAGTAGATAACGAAAATCCGCTGAAAGGCCGTGTAAAGCACAAAAGTAAAAGTAGCATATCCTAACACACCCGAACGTGGCATACCGAAACGTGGCCTAGCTCAACCCGGCATGACGAGACCACAATTGCTGGCATCCACAGAGACAAGCGGAATGAGCTAGAGCAAAGCAGTGCGCAGAAACCCACCGCATTGCAATGAATAGCACAAGAGACGAAAATGCCCTATCCTATCCTCACCAAACCTAACATGACCAAACAGAACATAACTCTACCTAACGTGTCGAGACCACTATCGTTGGCCTCCCCAGAGACAAACAGAAAGTATTAGAGCGCAGTAGAGTGCAGAAGTCGGCGGATAGCAGTGTATAGCGCAAAAGCCTGAGCTATCACATGCTAACCTCCGCAAACGTAACATATCCTAATTTAGCATAGCTCATCTTAACGTGCCGAGTCCATTATTTTTGGGCACCTCAGAGCCGAGGAGAACATACTAGAGCACACTGGAGCGCAGATTTCCATCGAATAACCGTGTATAGCGCGAAAGTCGAAACAAACCTATCCTAATATATCCAACCTTAACATAACCAGACGTAACATAGCTCAACCTATCGTACCCCGACCACCATTGCTGGCCTCCTCGTAGCCCAGCGGAACTTACTAGAGGACACTGGGGCGCAGAAATTCATAGAATCGCAGTGTATATCATAAAATTCATATATATCCAGAATTAACCGAAGCTAACTTAACCTAACCGAACGTACCGCGACTATTGTTCCTGTCCTCCACGGACAGAGGCAGGAAACATTGGTAAAACGAAGATCGCAGAAACCCGCGGGTAGGCGTATACAGCACAAAAGTCTAAACTAACCTGTCCCAACGTCCCAAACATAAAACAACCGAACGTAGCATAGCTCAACATACCGTGCCGAGACCACTATTGCTGACCTCCCCAGAGCCTAGCAGAAAATACTGCCACACACCAGAGCGCAGAAATCCACAACATTGCAGTGTATAGCGCAATAGTCAAACTTACCCTGACCTTACTTTGCCAGGCCTAACATATCCGTACGTAGTATAACTCAACATAACGTGACGAGACCAATATCGGTGCCCTCGCAGAGCCATGCAGAGCATATTACAGCACATTTGAGTGCTGAGATCCACCGAATAGCGGTGAATACCGCAAATGTCAATGAAGCCTATCCTGACCTAGTCAAACGAAACATTTCCAAACGAAGCATAACACAACTTAACATGCCGAGACCAGAATTACTGCCCTCCACAGAGATAAGCTGATTGTACAAGAGCACAGTAGGACGCAGAAATCCACCGCATTGCACTGAATAGCACAAAAGCCTTATATACCCTAACCTAACCTGACCCAATCTAACCTAACCAAAGGCAGCGTAACCCAAAACGACGTGCCGCGACCGATGCTCCTGGCCTCCCCAGGGGAAAGCAGAATGTAGTAGAGCAGAATAGATCACAGGAATCAGCCGAAAAGCAGTGTAAAGCACAGAAGACAGAGCAGCCTATCCCTACCTAGCCAAACGTTACATACCCAAACCTAGCATAGCTCAACGTAACGTGATGAGGTCACTATTGCTGTCCTCCACAGAGACAAGCAGAATGTACTAGAGCACAGTAGCTCCCGGAAATCCACCGTATTGAGGCGAATCGCACAAAAGTCGAAGATATCCTAACCAACATGTCCTAACCTAACATAACCAAGCGTAGCTTAGCTCAAAGCAACGTGCAGCGACCACAGCACAAGGGCACCCCAGGGCCAAGCAGAATGTAGTAGAGCACAGTCGATCACAGATATCCACCGAACAGCAGCGTATAGAACGAGAGTCGAAGCCTACTTGCCAAACATATTCAAACCTAACATTACCAATCGTTACGTAACAAATACAACTTGCCACTGCCACAATTGCTCGCCCCGCCAGAGTCAAGTAGAGTATATTAGAGCAATGTAGAGAGCAGATATCCACCGAATAGCAGTATTTAGCACATAAGTCGAAGATATCCTTACCTAACCTGAAGTAACCTAGCCTAAAAGAGCGTGGCATAGCTCAACATAACGTGCCATGGCCACTGCTCCTGGCCTCCCAGGAGCCAGGCAGAATCTAGTAGAGCTCAGAACATCTTAGATTTCCACCTAGTAACAGTGTAAAGCACGAAAGTCAAAGCTACACTAACCAAACATTTCCTAACCTAACCTAAGCAAACGTAGCCTAACACAAACTGACGTGCCACTACCAACATTGCTGACCACCACAGAGCCAAGCAGAAAATACTACCGCAAACCAGAGCGCAGGAATCCACAGCATTGCAGTGTACAGCGCAATAGTCAAACTTACCCTGACCTAACCTTGCCTGGCCTAACATATCCGAAGGCAGTATAACTCAACATTTCGTGACGAGACCAATATCGGTGCCCTCCCAGCGCCAAGCAGTGCATATTAGAGCACATTTGAGTGCTGAGATCCACTGAATAGCTGTGAATAACGCAAATGTCAATGTAGCCTATCCTGACATAGTCAAACGTAACATATCCAAACGTAACCTAACTCAACCTAACATGGCGAGACATATATTGCTGGCCACCATAGGTACAAGCAGAATGTACCAGAGCACAGTAGTTCGCAGAAATGCAACGCACTGCAGCGAACAGCACAAAGGTCAAAGGTGTCCTAACCTAAACTGACCAACCCTAACCAAACCAAACGTAACTCAACCTAACGTGCAGAGATTACTATTGCTGGCCTCACGAGAGACAGCCGGTAAATATTAAAATGCAGTAGAGCGCAGAAATCCGCGTATAGGAGTGCATAGCACAAAAGCCTGAACTATCCTATCCTTACCTCACAAACCTTTCATAAACGATCGTAGCATAGCTCAACCTATAGTCCCGAGACCACTATTGCTGGCCTCCTCGAAGCGAAGATGATGATACTGGAGGACGGCAGAGCGCAGAAATCCACAGCATTGCAGTGTGTAGAACAATCGTCAAACATACCCTGACACTACCTGATCTTACCCAACCTAACCGAACGTAGTGTAACTCAGCATGTCGTGACGAGCCCAATATTGGTGTCCTCCCCAGAGACAGGCATTGCACATTAAAGCACATTAGAGTTCAGAGATCCACCGAATAGCAGTGAATAGCGCAGAAGTCAAAGTTGCCCCACCTAACCTAGCCAAACGTAACATACCCAAACGTAACCAAACCCAGCCTAACGTGCTGAGGCCAATATTGTTGGCATTCCCAGGGCTAGGCATAATATTGTAGAGCACAGTACAGCGCAGAAATACTCCGACTATCTGTGCAAAGCAGGAAAGTATAAGTTAACCTGATCGAACTTAACCTATCACAACGTATCCAAACGTGACCGAACACAACTCAACGGGCCGAGACTACTATTGCTAGCCTCCACATGCTAAAGCAGGAAATATTGGAACACAGTATAGCGCAGATATCCGCGTATATGGGTGTATAACACAAAGGTATGAACTATCATATCCTAACCTCTCAAGCGTAACATATCCGAACGCAACATAGCTCAACCTAACGTACCGGGACTGCTATTGCTGGCCTCGACAGAGACAAGCAGAAATTACTATAGCACAGCGGAGCGCTGAAATTTACCGCATTGCAATGTATAGTACAAAAGTCAAACTTATCGTGACGCGTCGCAAACGCTGCTCCTGGCATCCCCAGAGCAAAGCAGAATGCAGCAGAGCACAGTAGATCTCAGTAATCCAACGAAAAGCAATGTACAGCACGAAAGTCAAAGCAAACCTAAACAAATATTGCCTGTCGTGGCATAACCAATCATAACATATCCCCAAACCAAGGTGCCACGTACACTATCGCCCGCCTCACCAGAGTCGAGCAGAGTATGGTAGAGCAGTATAGAGCGCAGGAATCCACAGAATGGCAGTTTACAGCACAAAAGTCAAAGAAACCCTATGCGAGCCTTCCTAACCTAACATAACGGTACGTAACCTTACTCAATTTAACGTGCCGAGACCACTATAACTGGCCAGCCCTGAGCGAAGCAGAGCATATAGGAGCATATTAGAGCGCAGAAATACACGGAATAGCATTGTACGGCACAAAGTCAAGGTAGCATATCCTAACCTGGTGAAACGAAACATACCCAAACGTAGTCTAACTCAAACTAACATTACGAGACCACTACTGCTGGCCTCGACAGAGACAAGCAGAATGTGCTGGAGCGCAGTAGTGCGCAGAAATACACCGCAATGTAGTGAATAGCACAGAGGTCGAAGATATCCTATACTATCCTAACCTAACCAAACATAGCATCTCTCAACATGACGTGCCGCGGCCACTGCTCCTGGCCTACTCGTAGCCTAGCAGAATATAGTAGAGCACAACATATCACAAAAATACACCGAGTAACAGTGTATAGGACTGGAGTCGAAAGTACCGTTACCGAACATAGCCCAACCTAAGCAAACCAAACGGAGCCTAACTAAACCTAACATGCCGAGGGCAATATTGGTGGCATTCCGAGGGCCAAGCATAGTTTAGTAGAGCAGAGTACAGCACAGGAATGCATCGAATAGCTGTGTATAGCATGAAAGTCCATGTTACCTGGCCGAGCTTAACCTAGCCTAACATTGCCAAACGTAAACTAACTCTACCCGACGCGCAACGGACACTATTGCTCGCCTCCAGAGAGTAGAGTTGAGTATAACAGAGCAATGTAGAGCGCAAAAATCCACGGAATAGCAGTGTACAGCACTAAAGATGAAAGTAACGTATCATAACCTGAACTAACCTAACCTAAAGAAACGTAGCATAGCCGACCGTAACATGCCGCAACCACATCTCTTAACATCTTCAGACCAAAGCATAATGTAGTACAGCAGAGTGGATAACAAAAAACCACCGAAAAACAGTGTATAGTACGTACGTCAAAGCAAACCTAACCAAACTTAGCCTAACCTACCCCAGCCAAGCGCTACCTAACCCAACCTGACATGCCACGGACACTATTCCTCGCCCCCCAGAACCGAGCAGAGTATAGTAGAGCAATGTAGAGCGCAGAAATCTATCGAAAAGCGGTTTATGGCACAAAATCCAAGGAAACCCTAACCAAGCCTTCCTAACTTAACCAAACCAACCAAAACATAACTCTAACTGACGTACCGGGAGTACTATTTCTGGCCGCTGCAGAGCCAAGAAAAACATACTAGAGCACAGTAGAGAGCAGAAATCCAACGAATAGTAGCGTACAGCGCAAAAGTTATAACTACCATGACCAAACATTACCTAACCTAGCCTAACGAAACGTAACTTGTCGCAAAGTAACGTGCCGGGGCCACTGTTGCTGGCCTTCCCAGAGATGAGCTGGAGACATTAAAGCACTTTAGGCGGCAGAGATCCACCTAATAGCAGACTGTAGCACTAATGTCAAAGCTATCCTCTCCTAACCAAACCAACCGTAACATAGCCAAACGTAACCCAACTCAAACTAACGTGCCGCGACCACAGTTGCTGGCCTACCCAGAGTCAAGCGTAGCACATTTGTGGAAACTAGAACGCAAAAATCCATATAATCGCTGTGTATATCGTAGAAGTCAAAGCTACCGAGGCCTAACCCAAACCAACAGAACATAACCAAACATAGCCTGACTCAACCTAACGTGCCGACACCGCTATTGTTGCCCTCCCCAGAGCCAAGCAGGACCTACTCGAGCACAGTAGAGCGCGGGAATCCACCGAATAGCAGTGTACTGCAGAAAATTTAAAACTACCCTGACCAACCTTAGCCTGACCCAACATAACCGATCGAAACCTGACTCATCATAACGTGTAGATGCCACTATTTCTGTCATTCACAGAGCCAAGCTGAAAGCATTGAATCACTGTATGGCGCAGGAATCCACCTAATGACAGACCATAGCACAAAAATCAAAGCTATCCTCTTCTAACCTATCCGCACGCAGCATAAGGGAGCGTAACCTATCTAAGCCTAACGAGCCACGACCTTTGTTGCTGCCCTCCCCAGAGCCAAGCAGGACATACTAGAGCTCAGTACATCGCGGAAATCTGCCGAATGGCAGCGTACAGCACAAAAGCTAAAACTATCCTTTCCAAACTTAGCCTGGCCCAACATAACCGAAAGAAACCTGACTCATCATAACGTGCCGAGACCAGTATTGCTGGCCTTACCAGGGCAAAGCAGAAATTATTAGATCGCTTTTGTGCGCAGAAATCTTCCTAAAAGCAGACCATATCACTCAAGTCCTTGCTGTTCTCTACTAACCTAAGCAATCGTAACATATCCGAACGTGTCCTAACTTACACTAACGTGCCCTGACCACTATTACTGGCCACCAGAGCCAAGAAGGGCACACTATAGCGCAGTAGAGCGCCGAAATCCATCGTTCCGCAGTGTACAGCACAAAAGTAAAAGCGATCCTGTCCAACCATATCCTTAACCGTCCGTACCGAGCGTGACCTTACTCAACATTATGTGCTGAGACCACTATTTCTGGCCTTCCCAGAGCCGAGGTGAAGATAATATAGCATTGTAGGGGGCAGAAATCCACATAATAGCAGACCATAGCACTAAGGCCAAATCCTCCTTTCCTAACCCAACCAACCCTAACATTAACAAACGTAACCTGACTCAACCTATCCTGCCGCGAACTCCATTGCTGGCCAACACAGAGTCAAGCGGAAACCATTAGTGGAAGGTAGAGCGCAGAAATCCATATGAGCGCAGTGTACACCAGAAAAATCAATGCGACCCAAACCTGACCAAAACCAACCGGACACACCCAAACATGGCATGGCACGACCTAACGAGCAGGGACCTCTATTTTGCCCGCTCCAGAGCCGAGCAGCACATACATGATCACAGAAGAGTGCAGAAATCTACAGGAGAGAAGCGTACAGCACAAAGGTTAAAGTTACCCTTACCAAATGTAGCCATACCCAACCTAACCGCACGTTGCCTGCCTCACCATATCGTGCCGAGACCACAATTGCTGGCCTTCCCGGAGCCAAGCAGAATGCAGTAGAGCGGAGAGGTTCACAGGAACTCAAGGAACAGCAGCGTAAGGCATAAAATCAAAGTAGCATATCCAAACCTAGCCAAGCGCAACATATGCAAACGTAGCCTAGATCAACCTAACCAGACGAGAGCACCACTGCTGCCTGCACAGAGCAAAGCAGAATGTACTAGGGCACAGTAGGGCGCAGAAATCCACCGAGTTGCAGTGAATATCACCAAAGTCGAATATAACCTAATCTAACCTGACCTAACCTAACATAACCAAGCGTAGCATAGCTCAACGCAACGTGCCTTGACCACAGAACCTAGCATCCCTGGAGCCCAGCAGAATGCAGCATTGCACTTTCGACCACTGAAATCCACCGAGTAACAGTGTAGAGCACAAGGTTTGGAGTTACCCTAAACTAAGCTGACATAATCTGACCTAAAGGAACGAAGCATTTCTGCGCGCAATGTGCCGCCACCACTACTCCTGGCCTACCATGATCCAAGCAGGATGTGGCAGAGCACAGTAGATCACACGAATCCACCGAATAACAGTGTATAGCACGAAAGTCAACGCTATCCCAACAAATCATACCCAACCTTACATAACCAAACGTGTCCTAACTCAGACTAAGGTGCCGCGGCCGCGACTTCTCGACTCCGCAGAGCCTAGCAGGGTATAGTAGAGAAATGTAGAGCTCTTAAATCTACAGTATAGCAGCGTACAGCGCTAAAGTCTGGGATACCGTAACCTAACCAGGCATAACCAAACCTAACCAAACGTAGTCTTGCTCAAGGTAACGTGCAGCGACCGTTATTGACTATTGACTACTGGAATTCGTAGAGGCAGGCAGAGCATATTAGACACATTAGACTCCAGAAATCCACCGAATAGCAGTGTGTAACCTAGCCAATCGTTACACACTCGAACGGAACGCAACCCAACCTAACACGACGTGACCGCTATTGCTGGCCACCCCAGAGCAAAGTAGAACATATTAGAGTGTTGTAGGTCGCAAAAATCCACCGAACATCATTAAACGGCACAAATGTCTACGCTATTCTGTCCTAACGTAACTAAACTTGACATACGCAAACGTAGCCTAGGCAAGCCTAACGCGCCGTGTCCAACATTGATGGCCTCCCCAAAGTCAAGCAGAAAATGCTAGAGCGCAATATATCTCAGAAATCCATGGAAAGAAGTGTAGGTCACATGCGTCTAAACTATCCTATCCTAACCTCACAAAACGTAACATAGCCAAACGTGGCATAGCTCAACATATCGTGCAGATGCTAGTATTGCTGGCATCCAGAACGCCAAGCAGAATGAACTACAGCGAATCCGAGCGCAGAAATCCACTGCATTGCAATGTATAGCACAAAAGCGGTAGATATCCCAACCTATCCTGTCCTAACCTAACCCAACCGAACGTACCATTGCTCAACATAACGTCCGCGACCTCTGCCGCTGGTCTCCACAAAGCAAAGCAGGACGTATGAGAGCACAGTAGATCACAGGAATCCACCGAGCGACAGTGTATAGCACGAAAGTCGGTGCTACCCTTACCAAACATGGCCTAACCATACATGGCCAAGCGCAACATAACACAACGTTATGTGGCAAGGCCACCATTGATCGTCACCCCAGTGTCGAGCGGAGTATATAGAGCAATGTAGAGCGCTGAAATCCACCGAATAGCACTAAAGTCAAAGAAATCCCATCCGAGCCTTCCTAACCTAACGTAACGGAACCTGACATTACTCAACTTAACGTGCCGAGACCACTATTACTGGAGACCCCAGAGCAAAGCAGAGCATATTAGAGGACATTATAGTGCAGAGGCCCACCGAATAGCTCTGTATAGCACAAAAGAAGGAGTAGCCCTTCCTAACACAGCCAAAAGTATCAAAACCGATCGCAACAAAACTCAACCTAACAATACGAGACAACTATTTCAGGCCACCATAAAGACTAGCAGAATGTACTAGAGCACAGTAATGCGTAGAAGTCCACCGCATTGCAGTGAATTACACAAAAGTCTAAGGTGTTCCATCCTATCCTGACCTAAAATAACATGAACAAACGAAACATATCTCAACCTAACGTGCAGAGACCACTATCGCTGGCCTCCCTAGAGCGAAGCAGAAAATATTGGAACGCAGTAGAGCGCAGACAGCCACAGATAGAAATTTATAGCACAAAAGTGAAAGCTACCCTGTCCAAATATATCCATCCTTAACATAGCCAGATGTAACATAACTCAACCAAACGTACCCCGACCACAACTGCTGGCCTCCACGGGGTCGAGCAGAACTTACTAGATGTCATTAGGGTGCAGGAGCACATAGAACGCAGTGTATAGCACAAAAGGCATATATATCCAGACCTAACCCTAGCTAACGTAACATAACCGAACGTAGCCTGCCACAACGCAACGTTCCGCGGACAATATCGCTAGCCTCCCCGGGGCCAAGCAGAACGTGGTAGAGGGCATTCGGGTGCAGAAGTCCACAGAACAACAGTGTATTACACGAAAGTCAAAGATAACCTTACCGACATTCACCCAACCTAAACTAACCAAATGTAACCTAACTCAACCTAACGCGCGGAGGCCGATATTGCTGGCTTTGCCAGGGCTAAGCATAACATAGTATAGCACAGTACAGCGCAGAAATACTCCGAATAGCAGTGTTTAGCACTATAGTATCAGTTAATCTGACCGAGCTTGGACTTTCCTAACCAAACCAAACGTAACATAACAGCCTAACGTGCCGCGACTACTAGTGCTGGCCTCCACGGACCCAAGCTGGAAATATTAGAACACAGTAGAGCGCAGGAGTCCGCGGATAGGTGTGTAGAGCGCAAAAGGCTAAACTATCCTATCCTAACTGCCCAAACGTAATGCAACCGAACGTAACATATCTCAACCTAACGAGTGGAAACCACAATTTCTGGCCTCCTCAGAGCCAAGCAGAAAATACTAGAGCACACCAGAGCGCAGAAATCCACCGCATTGGCGTATATAGCGCAAAAGTCAAACATATCGTTACCCAACTTTGCCTAACCTAACCTATCCAAACATAGCGTAACTAAACATAAGGTGATGAAACCAATATCGCTGGCCTCCCTGAGTCAGGCAGAGCATATTAGAACACATTAGAGAGAAGAATTCCCCCGAATAGCAGTGTATAGCACAAATGTCATGGTTGCCTGTCCTATCCCAGTCAAACGTGACACATTCGAACGTAGCCTCACTCAACCTAACTCTACGAGACCGCTATTGCTGCCACCCTAGTGCCAAGCAGAGCATATTAGAGCACCATAGAGCGCATAAATCCACCGAACATCGGCGTATAGCGGAAAAGACAAAGTAGCCCATCCTAACCTAACCAAACGCAACATTAGCAAACGAAGAAAATCCCAACCTAACGTGCCGAGGCCGCTTCTGCTGGCGTACCCAGAGCCAAGCAGGATATACTGGAGCACAGGGGTGCGCAGAAATCCACCGAATAGATATGTATGGCACAAAAGACAAAGTGGCCTATCCTAACCTAACCAAGCGTAACATAAGCAAACGTAGCTAAACCCAAAATTAGGTGCAGAGAGCACTACTGCTGGCATACACAGAGCCAAGCAGGGTATACTGGAGCACAGTGGAGCGCAGGCACCAACCGAATAGATGAGTATAGCACAAAGGACAAAGTAGCATAAGACATCACCAGACGTAACATGCACAGACGTAGCATAACTCAACCTAACAAGACGAGACCACTATTTCTGGCCTCCATAAAGACAAGCAGAATGTACTACCTCACTGTAGTGCGCAGAAACCCACCGCATTGCAGTGAATAGCACAAAAGTCGAAGGTGTACTATCCTAACCTGACCTAACCTAATACAATCGAACGTAGTCCCGCTCAACCTAACGTGCCGAGACCACTATTGCTGGCCACCCAGCGACATGCTGAATATGCTACAGCACAGCAGAGTGCAGTGATCCACCGCATTGCAATGTAGTGTGCAAAAGCCGTAGATATCCTTACATAAAAGTGCTAACCTAACCTGACGAAACGTTGCCTAACTCAATCTGACGTGCCGAGACCACTATTACTGGCCACCCCAGTGCCGAGCAGAGCTTATTACAACACACTAGAGCGCAGAAATCCACGGAATTGCAGCGCATTGCAAAAAATTCGAAGGTATCCTGACCAAACCAAGCCTAACTTGGTTAGCTTAGCCTAACCAAACGTAGCCAACCTCAACCCAACGTTCCGCGACCGCTATTGCTCGAATACCCTGAGTCGAGCTGGGTATAGTAAAGCAATATAGACAGCAGACATCCACCGCATAGCAGCGTATGGCACGAAAGTCAAAGCTATCCTTACCAAGCGTAACCTAAGCTAACATAACCAAACGTAACCTAAATCCCCCTAACGTGCCGCAACACCCATTGCTCGACTCCCCAGAACCGAGCAGACTATAGTAGAGCTATGTAGAGTTGGGAAATCCTCCGGATATCTGTGTACAGCACAGGAGTCAAGGCTGACGTTTCCTAGCCTCGCCAAACGTAACATAACCAAACGTAGCGTAGCTCAACTTGTTGCGCCGATGCTGCTATTGCTGTCCTGCACTGAGTCAAGTAAAATATCGTAAAGCGCAATCGAGCGCAGAAATCCGACGGGAAGCTGTGTGTAGGACGTAAGTCAAGGTGAAGCAGACCAATCTCAGCACAACCTAACCTAACAGAACACAACATATCTCAACCTAACGTGCCGAGACCGCTGCTGCTTGATACAACAGAGCCAAGCAGAGTGTACTGGAGCAGAGTAGATCACTGCAATCCAGCGAATAATAGTGTATAGCACGAAGGTGAAATCTAGCCTAGCCAAGCGTAACCTAATCTAAACAAGACAAACGTAACCTAACTGAAACTAACGTGTCGCGACCACTTCTGCTCGTCAACCCATAGTCGCGCAGAGGATAGTATGGCTGTGTACATGCCGGAAATCCTGCGAATATGAGTGTATAGCACAAAAGTCAAGGAAACCCTATCCAAGCCTTCCCACCCTGTCTCCACGAAACGTAACCCAACTCAAACTTACGTGCCATGACCACCATTACTGGACACCCCAGAGCCAAGTAGAATATACAGGAGCACAGCTGATTGCCGAGATCTACCGCATTGCAGTGTATGTCGTATAGGTCAAAAATATCGGAGCCTTAGCTGACCGAACCTAACATATACCCATCGTTGCATAGCTCAACATGTGGTACCGAGACCACCATTTCTGGCCTTCCTATAGAGAAATAGAACATACTAGAGCACAGAAGAGAGATGAAACCCTCGGAATACGGGTGTAGAGCACAAATGTCAGAGCTATTTTATCACTATGTATCCAACCTTAACATAACCAAACGTAAGTTAACTCAACCTAACTTATCATGGCCACAATTGCTGGACTACCCCAGAGTCGAGCAGAACACATTAGAGGACAGTAGAGCGCTGAAAACCATAGGATCGCAGTATATGACACAACTGTCATAGCTATCAGATCCTAACCCAAGCTTACGTAACGGAATCTAACGTAGCCTAACTCAACTAAACGTGACGTGGCCACTATTTCTGGCCTCCACAGGGCCAAGAAAAATATATAATAGAGTACAGCAGTTCGCAGAAATCCACCGGATTGGAGTGTATAGCAAAAAGTTAAAGATATGCATACATTACCTGACCTAATCAAACCTAACCAGCCGTAGCACAACTCAACCTAACGTTCCGAGACCGCTATTGCTGCGCTCCCGGAAGCAAAGCAGAATATACTAGAGCCCACTAGAGCGCAGGAGCCCACATGAATGCAGTGTACGGCACAAAAGTCAAAGCTACACTGTCCAAATATATCCAATCATAATATAACCAGACGCAACATAGCTCAACCTAACGTAACGCGACCACTATTGCTGGCCTCCACAGAGACAAGCAGAATATACCAGACCGCAGCGCATCGCAGAAGCCCACCGCATTGCAGTGTATAGCACAAAAGTCAAACATATCCTGACGCAATGTGACCTTACCTTGCATATCCAAACGTAGTGTAACTCAACATAACGTTACGAGATCAATATTGCTTGCCTCCACTGAGTCGAGCAGAGTATAGTAGAGCAATTCTGAGCGCAGAAGTCCACAGAATAGCAGCATATGGCACAAAAGTCGAGGACGACCTAACCAAACGAGGCGTTAAATAACCGGATCAAGCGTAGCATAACTCAAAGTAATGTGAGGCAACCGCTATTGATGGCCTTCGTAGGGACAAGCTGAGCATATTAGAACACATTAGAGCGCAGAGATCCACCGAAGAGAAGTGTATATCGCAAAAGACAAAGTAGCCTATCATAACCCAGCCAAACTTGACACACCAAAACGGTGCATATAACGGTAAAATAGCCATACGCAGCTTAACTGATTCTAACGTGCCGGGATAGCCATTGCTGCCCTCCTCGGAGCCAAACAGGGTAGACCAGAGCAGAGTAGGGTGCAGAAACCAGCCGCATTTCAGTCTATAGCAAAAGGTCAGAGCCATCTTACTCAACCCTAGCCAATCGTAACATAGCCAAACGTAAACTGCATCTACATATCGCGCCGCGAACACTATTGCTGGCGTCCCCAGAGAAAAGCAGGGTATAGTAGAGATGGGTTGATCGCATCAATCCATAAAATCGCAATGGATAGCAGAAAAGCCAAAGCTACCCAAACCTAACCCAAAATAACGCAACCTAACCAAACGTAGGCTAACCCAACGTAACCTGCCGCGACCACTATTGCTGGTCCCACCAGAGCCAAGCAGAGCATAGTATATTACATTAGAGAGAAGATATCCACCGAACAACAGCGTGTAGCACGATAGTCAAGGCTGTTCTTACCAAACATAGCCTAATCAAACCGGACTACGGTAACGTAACAAGACCTAAGTAGACACGACCACAATTGCTGGCCACCGAAACGTCGAGCGGAGTATAGTGGAGCTACGTAAAGCGCAGAAGCCCACCAAACAGCAGTGTAAAGCACGAAAGTCATGGCTACCCTATCCTAATCTAACCAAGCGTAACATAACCAAAAGTGACGTAAATGGACTTAACGCAACGAGACCACCATTGCTGGCCTCCCAGAGCCAGCGGAACATATTAGATGAGTGTAGAGCGCAGATACCAACCGACTAACAGTGTTTACCACGGAAGTCGTAGCAATACTGTCCAAACTTTTCCAACCATTGCCTAACCAAGCCTAGTCGAGCTGAAACTTAAGCGCAGAGACCTCCATTGCTGACATCCACTTAGCTAAGCAGAATATGTTTGGGCACAGTAGGGCGCGGAAACCCACCGAATAGCAGTGTACAGCTCAGAAACCGAAGCTATCCTTTTTTTTCCTTTTTTCACGTGGGGGACCTTCCAAAGGCACCTGGACACCTTAGCGGAGGGTGCGGGATTATGTGGGATTTTTACCCACTAAAACCCCC